>NW_020525062.1:0-16686 GCF_003368295.1 Carassius auratus | reverse complement strand
AATGGCCACCAGATGGAGCTATAGGATCACTTTTAAATAATTATTGTAGAAACAAGTATGATTAAATCATTTATAGAAATCTTTCAAAGAAAAATAATATGAATTTATGTATTTTTCTGATAAAATGACCCTCACTTAATTAGAATAACAAGCTGAAGTATTGTGAACCGTATATTAAGAATAATTCTTATAGGCTTTATGGACAGATAGGTTTTGAGTGACTCTTGAAGGATCAGCACCACATCCTCTTTTACCACTGTTTAAAGAATGTATCTTACAGTACAGGTGCGGATGAATTTTGAATAGCTTGAATGGTTTTGTCGTGGTGATTTTTTGAAATAACAGTAAAAAAGTAACCAGTAAATGTCTTTTATTTTTTTAAGTGCAGCTTCTAAACACTTCAAAAAAATGTACACATAGAAGACAAGTCATTCCTGAGGAAATATGCATAGTTTCATGACTATACAACACTATATGGATGATAGAAAATTAAAAAACTATCATACATCTGATGTCACTCTGTCCCTCTGTCACTGTGGGTAATGTGTGTGTGTGTGTGTGTGTGTGTGTATGTGTGTGTGTGTGTGTGTGTTAAGTGAATTAGGTGTGAAACTATCAGGGAGCATTTAGTCTCCAGCGCCAACATTTTACAGAACTGCCACTTTCCTGGAGTCTCAGAATTACTCGGTGTCAGGTTCTGAGAGATCTAAGATTCCAAAAAATGATTTGATTAGAATACCATGAAGTATTGTGAAATACTATATATTAAGACTTTATATATAGGCTTTATGAACAGATTAGAGTGACTCATGAAGGACCAGCACCACCTCCTCTTGTCCGATGGTTTGAGGAATATATCTTCCAGAATCCGGGATTAAGATTTAGGAGCTCATTTTTATTCCACCTCCTTTCCTGAAAGTCTGTCTTGCAGAATTGACTAAAAATTAATCTTCACATTAATTCCTAATTATTTTGCAATTATTTTTGTCAGTTCTTCTTGACCTGTTTTTTTTTTCTTCTTCTTTTCTGACCTCATGACCCAGTCAGCATTTTTGTACAATGGTCAAGTCTTAACTTATCCATTTCTGTATTGCATTTGTGTTTGATATTTCTCATGGGTATTTCATAATTTTCGACTTTGAGTTAAAACAGTTTGAGTTAAAACTCTTTTTTAGCGCATTTCATCTGTAAAAGAAAACAGCCTAATAATTCTGCACATGAATATAAGGAGTTTTTCTCTTCCAGCTTTCCTGGAATATTGTATAGCACTCATAAATGATTAAATAAAAAATAATGGTAGTTATTAAGATTGATATGGTTTGGAATTGGTAAAATGTGCTTGGAAAAAAATCACAATAAAACAATGTTTTAATGTTTAAGTTTGGAATATTAACTGACATAAATTAATGCTATATAAATATTGTTCATGTTAACATAATGTTTATAAATGAAATCTTATTGTAAAGTGTTACTAAATATATATATATATGTTTGGGGAATATATATATATATTGTTCTGTGAATGTGATTTTAAAGTCTAGATGATTCGGATTAACCCTTTAACCGCCATATCCTTTAAAACGTCACTGCCAGAGGGATATTGTGAATGCATGTGCCCGCTGGGCACAGTTTACCTGATGCCACCGGGGTGGCGATGGCATTGGTGGCTTGAGCCCGCCATCGCTGCTTGCAGCTATATTTATTATTATTTTTATTTTTTATTAAACCTTCCGGGGGTTTTTGGGGGCCTTAACATGCTCAAAAACTCTTGAAAATTGGCACACACATTGGAATCTGCGGCCATCAGGACGCCACAGAGACTGGGACCCGGGCGTGGCACAGGGGCTCTACAGCGCCCCCTGGAACACAGTCAGAAATCTTGAACCATAGCTCACACACGCTTGCATGTATTTATATGAAACGCAGTACACTTATAGATCTCATTGAGCTGAACAACTTTCGCACTCTATGTCATAGGCTCCGCCCAACAGGAAGTCAGCTATCCAGGGCTGTTTATAAAAAGCATGCTCTGGAATTTGATATACTTGTCATAGGTTATTTACTTGATTGCCACGAAACTCGGTGAACATGATCTCAAGACATTGGGGATGAAAAATTGTGAGGGGATTTTTGATATCTCGAACGGTTTGCCCGTGGCGAGGCGTGGCAATTATGGCGAGAAATGAGAAACAGGAAATGTCTAATAACATCCACATACATTTCCTGAATTTGATCAAACTTCATTGGTTTGTTCGTTGTATGATACCGATCGCATATATGTGACTATTAAGAGTGGCGGTATAGCGCCACCAACTGGCAGCAGGAAGTGTGTCATTTTCCAAATGCTTTGAATTCAGCATCTTATTTTTACTTGATTTACTTAAAACTTCATCAGAATAATTACAAAACACGGCCGATGTAAATCTGTTGTGTGGATATTGATATCTGATATAGTGTTGCCATGGCAACGTGTCAAACTTGAATGTTCTGTTATGGTGAGTTTGAGGCAGACAACAAGCTCAGATTTACATGAAACTTAAAA
This sequence comes from Carassius auratus, assembly GCF_003368295.1. Classification (NCBI taxonomy): domain Eukaryota; kingdom Metazoa; phylum Chordata; class Actinopteri; order Cypriniformes; family Cyprinidae; genus Carassius; species Carassius auratus. Next base: position 14,144 of record NW_020525062.1, on the reverse strand, counting down.
TACATATCAGTATTAGTGATAGCTAGACAATGGCAAAAGCTTTTAAAAGGGCGTGTAGGAGGCACTCTATAGCGCCACCTTTTGTCAAAAGTGGGGGGGGTTAGTTTTAGCTACAGACACCAAACTTGGTACATAAATTGTTCTTTTCAAGACGGACAACTTTCTAATTCACAGTCATCAGCTACGACCAACAGGAAGTCGGCTATTTTGATTTGAATATTTAAATTGAGCTCTGATTTAATGCATACTCCTCACAGGAAATGTTCACTATACTCACCAAACTTTGTCTACATGTTGAAAAAACATTGAGGAACTTAAATTGAGAAACGGATTTTGGTTAGCTTGAACGGGTTTGTCGTGGTGATTTTTTGAAATGACAGTAAAAAGGGAATCATTAATTGTCTTGTATTTTTAAATTGCAGCTTCCAAACACTTAAAAAAAAAATTCATACAGAGATCAAATCATTCTGAGGACATATGCATAGTTTCATGACTTTACAACACTGTATGATTAAAAGTAAATTAAAAAACTGTCAGACATCTCAACTCACTCTGTCCCTCTGTTTGAGGAATGTATGTGTGCTGACTGAGTGTGTGTGTGTGTCTGTGTGTGTGTGTGTCTGTGAGTGGGGGATGGGCATGAGCTGAGTGGCAGACACAATGAGAGAGAGAAAGAGAGAGAAAGAGAGACTTAATCATCTCTTTAATCACCAGAAAAAAAATGTATTTTAAATTGTTATTTTTTGTTGCTGTTGCTAACATTGCTGTTTTCATTACAGCTTAAGAAATCTCTTAGGCCTTATCCTTTTCTGACAGTTTCAGGAATTAAAAACAAAATTCTAAAAATACTTATTTGTGCCGCAAATAATAATTTCAAACTCATTTGATACTGACCTATTCCATCCTGTGACATGACATTTATCTTAATTTACATAATCTCATGGATGTAACAGTAAAACTGTTCAGCTAACAGATGAAGACTAAGCTGTAATGCAAGCAGAACTTTCACAAATGCTTGTAAGTCATTAAAGGATTTTATAACACTGTAAAATAATGTCTAATTTGTTAACATTAGTGAATGCATTGGTAACACTTTATAATAACTGCACTCATTAGTAAATAGTCAGTTCATGCTTTATAAAGTCTTGTCCCAACTTAAATAGTCATTAATAAGCAGCTTATAAATACAGCTATAAATAGCTTGATCTTGGTTTATAAGCACATTTATTAAAAAGGAGAGTAAAGGGTCAGTTATCTTCCTATGAAAAATAAAAAAATGAAAATAAACTAACAACAACACAGATTGATACAGAACTCAGAAATTTTATTGTGGATTTATGATCAAATCAGCCTGTAAATGAATCATACTCCTCCAAGAAGACACAAGTAGTTCACACCAAACTTTTTCAACATGATGCCAATACACTGAAGATGTTAAATTGCGAATGGGCTTAAGATACCTTAAATGGTGTGGCCATACCGATTTATTAAAGTAACATAAGAAAAAATACAATAGTTATTTTACTATATCTTTAACATTCTTCATTCCAACTCTTCATAATTTTTTATATACGTAGAAGTCATCATTTGAAAGAAGCACAGTAAGTAAGTTCATAGCTTTATCATGTCCAGGAGCCACCATAAAATTAAAACTATCATAACATATAAATCAAGCTTGCAATTCTTAGTACCAATATTGGCCACCAGATGGAGATATAGGATTACTTTTAAATAATTATCGTAGAAACGAATATGATTTAAATCATTTATAGAAATCTTTCAAAGAAAAATATGTATTTTACTGATAAAATGACCCTCACTTAATTAGAATAATATGCTGAAGTATTGTGAAATACTGTGTATTAAGAATAATTCTTTATAGGCTTTATGGACAGATAAGTTTGGAGTGACTCTTGAAGGATCAGCACCACATCCTCTTTTACCACTGTTTAAAGAATTTATCTTACAGAACAGGTGCGAATGAATTTTGGATGGTGATTTTTTGAAATAACAGTAAAAAAGGAACCAGTAAATGTCTTTTTTTTTTTTAAGTGCAGCTTCTAAACACTTCAACAAAATGTACACATAGAAGACAAGTCATGCTGAGGAAATATGCATAGTTTCATGACTATACAACACTATATGGATGAGAGAAAATTAAAAAACTACCATACATCTGATGTCACTCTGTCCCTCTGTCACTGTGGGTAATGTGTGTGTGTGTGTGTGTGTTTGTGTGTTAAGTGTGTGTGCTGAGTTTGTGTGAATGTGTGGGAGAGGGGATGGGCTTGGTGTCAGAGAGAGAGAGAGAGAGAGAGGAAGACTTAATCATCTCTTTAATCACCAGCAGAAAAAAATAAGCAATTTTGTGTTGTTGTTGTTGTTTTTTCATCATTACAGCTTAAGAAATATCTTAGGCCTCAACATCAACTGTTGCTGCTTTATATAGCCTTCTCCCAAAATTAATAGTCATTAGTAAGCATTTTATAAATACAGCTATAATTAAATTGTTCATGGTTTATATGCACATTTATTTTGAGGAGATTAAAGGCTGTAATCTTCCTAAAAAAGTAATAATAAAAAAAATAAACAAACACAGAACTCAGAAACATTTATTTCAAGATGCAATAAAAGAAAACTGTACACTATATATATATATATATATATATATATATATATATATATATATATATATATATATATATATATATATATATATATACAATTGCATAAGTTTATATTATTTTTTTTATCAAGTGTACAGCTAATAATAATAATAATAATAATAATAATAATAATAATGCATTTTATTTAAGGCGCCTTTCAAACCACTCAAGGTCACCGTACAACAAGTAACAACAGTAACAATATTAAAACAAAAAATAACAGTAAATAACAATGTCAATAAAATAACGCAATAATATTAGAATAGCACAACATATTGTGGAATACTATATTAATAAGACTTTATATATAGGCTTTATGAACAGATAGGTTTTGAGAGATTCTTGAAGTACTAGCATCACCTCCTCTTGTACGACGGTTTGAGGAATATATCTTCCAGATAGTACCGCCGCTCCCTATATGCAGAATACGCAGTCTTCGTAGGGTACCAACTCCCAAAGGGGGCACCATCCCAGTAGCTCAAAAAAAATAAAACATGCACCATTCTCCCATCCGCGCTCGCGACCGCTCGGACATTTGCGGATGAATGTTCGTAATTGATGGATGGACATCTATGCCCGGGTAAAAGACATCAGCAATCCAGCACAGAGAAAAGAAAAATAAAGTAAAAAACAAAACAAAAACAGGCATAAATTTGGCTTGACATTGGACATTTGAGAGTCTCAAATTTAGGGACCGTCTCTAAAGTTACATGTGATATTGTTATACACTTTTCTAACATCAGTAGCATTTGAAGAGAATTACTTACAGTCATAAAAACAACTGTAATTGTTCATCTACGTGACAGCTATAATGCACAATTAAATTGAATGTTTGATATTTATTAAAACAAACTGTAAGTCATATGTAAATTATGCTACTTTTTCACATGGACTCAAAAGCAAATTTGAAGCTCAATAGCATTTGAGGAGAAAGACTTGCAGTCATAAAACAATTTTAATGTGTTAATTTAGGTGTCAGCTACAATGCACACCTTATACATTTATATATATATATTAAAATAAAGTGTTACTAAAGTTATATATATTGTTCTGTGTATGTGATTTCAAAGTCTAGATGGGTCGGATTAACCCTTTAACTGCCGTATCCCTTAAAACTTGATTGCCAGAGGGTTACTGTAAATGCTTATGCCCGCTGGGCACAGTTTTCCCGATGCCACCGGGGTGGCGTTGCACTGACAGCTTGAGCCCGCAATCGCTGCTTGCAGCTATATTTATTATTTATTATTATTATTTTTCTTCAAGGTTTCGGGGGCTTTTGGGGCCCTTAACATGCTTAAAAAGTCTTGAAAATTGGCACACACATTGGAACCTGCGGCCATTAGGGCCGGGCAGAGACTGATACACGGGCGTGGCACAGGGGCTCTACAGCGCCCCCTGGAATATGGAGGGCCATATATCATACATACTTGCACATAGACATACGAAACTCGGTACACATATAGAACTCATCAATACAAACAACTTTCGTATTGCATATCATAGGCTCCGCCCAACAGGAAGTTGGCTATTTGGGGTTTATTATTCATATTTGTCGTCAAAGTTGTGGGGGCTTTTGGGGTCCTTAACATACTCAAAAACTCTTGAAAATTTGCGCACACTTTGGAATCTGTGGCCTGAAGGAGCCTGCAGAGGCTGAGACCTGGGCGTGGCACAGGGGCTCTACGGCGCCCCCTGGATCACAGTTATAAATGTTGATGTATAGCTCACACATACTTGCACGTATTAATATGAAACTCAGTACACATATAGATCTCATCGTGCCGAACAACTTTCGTATTGCATATCATAGGCTCCGCCCAACAGGAAGTCAGCTATTTAGAGTTATGTAAAAAGCGCATGCTCTGGAATTTGAAATACTTGTCATAGGTTTTTTACTCGATTGCCGCCAAACTCGGTCAACATGATCTCAAGACATTGGGGATGAAAAATTGCCAGGGGATTTTTGATATCTCAAACGGTTTGCTCGTGGCGAGGCTTTGAAATTATGGTGAGAATTGAGAAACAGGAAGTGTCTAATACTATCCACATACATTTCCTGATTTTAATCAAACTTCATCAGATTATTCATTGTATGATGTCGATCGCATATATGTGACTATTAGGAGTCAAAGTTATAGCGCCACCAAGTGGCAGCAGGAAGTGTGTCATTTTCAAAATGCTTTGAATTCAGCATCTTATTTTTACTCGATTTGCTTCAAACTTCATCAGAATAATGTTAAAACACAGCCGATATGAATCTGCTGGGGGGATATTGATATCTAAAAATATTGTTGCCGTGGCAACATGTCAAACTGGAATACTTCTCAGGTGATTTTGAGGCATATAACATGCTTAGAATTTCATCAAACTCAGAACACATATCAGTATTAGTGACAGCTAGACACTGGCAAAATTTCATAAGAGGGCGTGGAAGAGGCACTCTATAGCGCCACCTTTTGTCAAAAGTGGGGGGGTTAGTTTTAGCTACAGACACCAAACTCAGTACAAAAATTGTTCTTATCAAGACGGACAACTTTCTAATTCACAGTCATCAGCTACGACCAACAGGAAGTCGGCTATTTTGATTTGAATGTGGATTGTTTTTTACATTTAGCTGTGAATTAATGCATACTGCTCAGAGGAGAGTAACACTATACACACCAAACTTGGTGTACATGTTGAAAAAACATTGAGGAACTTAAATTGTGAATGGGTTTTGGATAGCTTGGATGGTTTTGTCGTGGGGATTTTTTAAAATGACAATAAAGATGGAATTATTAATTTTCCTGCATTTTTAAATTCCAAACACTTCAAAACCTTTTTTCATAAAGAAAAAAAGTTATTCTGAGTAATGCATAGTTTCATGACTTTACAACACTGTATGGATAACAGAAAATTAAAAAACTGTCAGACATCTCATATCACTCTGTCCCTCTGTTTGAGTGTGTGTGCTTAGACTTCCATTGTCTGAGAGAAATAGCGCCCCTACAGGTGCAGTTACCGGAATAAAAAAGGGAGGAGACTGTCTTTTGGTTTCGATTTTAAATCGGTTAAAATACAAATAAATACTTGGATTTAATTCACACTGACAAGCTAAACCAACATATATGATTATTATAAGGTCAGGGCTCATTAATAATTGATGTGTGGTCAGTGATACGTGAGAAACACGAGAGATGAATCACCGCTCTGAGCAGGAGCGTGTGGAATGATGAGCTCAGAAAAAAACGAGTTTATTCTTGTTTTATAGCTATTAAAAATAAAGTATTGCAGCGATATCACACAATTCACCAATTAGAGCACACCAAGAGCTAAATTAAGATGTTTTTGAACTGTTTGTGTGAAAATGAAATATTCGCGGCTGCCTTTCTGAAATCACTGCCTCCGATCAGCGCGCACAGTGTCACAAGTTCAAAACTAACGAATTTATTCTTGTTTAAGAGCTTTTCAAAATAAATTATTGCCATAAATGCACACAATACATCCATTATAACACTACACAAGCTAAATGCAGGTATTTGTGACCCGTTTAAGTGCGCAAGACTATTTGAAAGCGCGACTGGCAGAATAACATATATCTCTCGAGCTGCAGGATTCTGCCTTTCGTCGTAAGAACGAACACATCACGGACAAGATTATTTCAAAATACATAATAGCTTGGCTAATATAAACGAAAACAGCCACGTGAACATAAACTGTTGAGAAATAAATCTGAAGTGGATCTACTGGATTTTAATATTAAGTGACCGCATACACCAGCTGCTTCTGTCTTCAATTTTAATCTATATAAAAAATTAAACTCATTCATCTTGGCTGCTTTTTTAATGTGTGTACGTATTTATTTATTATTTTGCTCTAACAAGACTTAATCTATATTTAATTAAATCAATTACATTTTTATTTTGTCCATTTCTGCATCTAAACGCCTAAAAACCTAAAACATGCTCTATTATACTATTGTTAGCAATTTCTTTATCGTCCAATTTATCTGGTGTACACACTTTATTTTCATAATAAACTCGTTTGTTAGATTATACACAGTTATAGTGGTCTATAATAAATATTGACAGGTTTTATTCAAGCTGTTTAGAATGATTGCCATAGGCTAATTTTTAAAAATGTAAATCCCAAAAAAAAAAAAAAAAATGTAAATAAATAAAAAACATTGGAAAAGAATAACTTGTACTTTTTTATACATTTTGTATAGTTTCATAGTTTATGCATTATAGTTATAAAAACAAACAAATTTAGCCACTCACATAGAAATCTTAGGCCTTATCCTTTTCTGACAGTTTTAGGGATTTTTAAAAATCCTAAAAAACCTTATTTGTGCTGCAAATAATAATTTCAAACTAATTTGATACTGACCTCTGACATCCTGTGACATGATATTTATTTGAATTTACATAATCTCATGGATGTAACAGTAAATTTGTTCAGCTCACAGATCAAGACTAAGCTGTAATGCAAGCAGAACTTTCACAAATGCTTTTAGGTCAATAAAATCATTACAAAACACTTACAAATCATTTAAGGGATTTGATAACACTGTAAAATAATGTCTAATTTGTTAACATTAGCAAATGCATTGATAACACTTTATAATAACTGCACTCATTAGTAAATAGTCAGTTCATGCTTCATAAAGCCTTGTCCCAATATTAATAGTCAGTAGTAAGCAGTTTATAAATACAGCTATAAATAGCTCATTTATTAAAAAGGAGAGTAAAGGGTCAGTTATCTTCCTATGAAAAATAAAAAAATAAAATAAACAAACAACAACACTGATTGATACAGAACTCAGAAATGTTATTGTGGATTTATGATAAACTCAGCCTGTAAATGAATTCATTCTCCTCCAAGAAGACACAAGTAGTTCACACCAAACTTTTTTAACATGAAGCCATATACTGAAGATGTTAAATTGCGAATGGGTTTAGGATACCTTAAATGGTGTGGCCATAGAGATTTATTAAAGTAACATAAAAAAATACCATAGTTATTTTACTATATCTTTAAAATTTTTAATTCCAACTCTTCATAATTTTTTATATACCTAGAAGTCATCATTTGAAGGAAGCACAGTAAGTTTCATAGCTTTATCATTTTCAAGAGCCAGCATAAAATTAAAACTATCATAACATATAAATCAAGCTTGCAATTCTTAGTACCAATAATGGCCACCAGATGGCGCTATAGGATTACTTTTAAATAATTATTGTAGAAACAAGTATGATTTAAATCATTTATAGAAGTCTTTCAAAGAAAAATAATATGTATTTTATGTATTTTACTGATAAAAGACCCTCACTTAATTAGAATAACAAGCTGAAGTATTGTGAACTGTATATTAAGAATAATTCTTTATAGGCTTTATGGACAGATAAGTTTTGAGTGACTCTTGAAGGATCAGCACCACATCCTCTTTTACCACTGTTTAAAGAATGTATCTTACAGTACAGGTGCGGATGAATTTTTGAATAGCTTGAATGGTTTTGTCGTGGTGATTTTTTGAAATAACAGTAAAAAAGTAACCAGTAAATGTCTTTTATTTTTTTAAGTGCAGCTTCTAAACACTTCAAAAAAATGTACACATAGAAGACAAGTCATTCTGAGGAAATATGCATAGTTTCATGACTATACAACACTATATGGATGATAGAAAATTAAAAAACTATCATACATCTGATGTCACTCTGTCCCTCTGTCACTGTGGGTAATGTGTGTGTGTGTGTGTGTGTGTGTGTGTGTGTGTTAAGTGAATTAGGTGTGAAACTATCAGGGAGCATTTAGTCTCCAGCGCCAACATTTTACAGAACTGCCACTTTCCTGGAGTCTCAGAATTACAATGTGTCAGGTTCTGAGAGATCTAAGATTCCAAAAAATGATTTAATTAGAATACCATGAAGTATTGTGAAATACTATATATTAAGACTTTATATATAGGCTTTATGAACAGATTAGAGTGACTCATGAAGGACCAGCACCACCTCCTCTTGTCCGATGGTTTGAGGAATATATCTTCCAGAATCCGGGATTAAGATTTAGGAGCTCATTTTTATTCCACCTCCTTTCCTGAAAGTCTGTCTTGCAGAATTGACTAAAAATTAATCTTCACATTAATTCCTAATTATTTTGCAATTATTTTTGTCAGTTCTTCTTGACCTGTTTTTTTTTTCTTCTTCTTTTCTGACCTCATGACCCAGTCAGCATTTTTGTACAATGGTCAAGTCTTAACTTATCCATTTCTGTATTGCATTTGTGTTTGATATTTCTCATGGGTATTTCATAATTTTCGACTTTGAGTTAAAACAGTTTGAGTTAAAACTCTTTTTTAGCGCATTTCATCTGTAAAAGAAAACAGCCTAATAATTCTGCACATGAATATAAGGAGTTTTTCTCTTACAGCTTTCCTGGACTATTGTATAGCACTCATAAATGATTAAATAAAAAATAATGGTAGTTATTAAGATTGATATGGTTTGGAATTGGTAAAATGTGCTTGGAAAAAAATCACAATAAAACAATGTTTTAATGTTTAAGTTTGGAATATTAACTGACATAAATTAATGCTATATAAATATTGTTCATGTTAACATAATGTTTATAAATGAAATCTTATTGTAAAGTGTTACTAAATATATATATATATATGTTTGGGGAATATATATATATATTGTTCTGTGAATGTGATTTTAAAGTCTAGATGATTCGGATTAACCCTTTAACCGCCATATCCTTTAAAACGTCACTGCCAGAGGGATATTGTGAATGCATGTGCCCGCTGGGCACAGTTTACCTGATGCCACCGGGGTGGCGATGGCATTGGTGGCTTGAGCCCGCCATCGCTGCTTGCAGCTATATTTATTATTATTTTTCTTCAAGGTTTTGGGGGCTTTTGGGGCCCTTAACATGCTCAAAAACTCTTGAAAATTGGCACACACCTTGGAACCTGCGGCCATTAGGGCCGGGCAGAGTCTGATACACGGGCGTGGCACAGGGGCTCTACAGCGCCCCCTGTAGTACCGAGGGCCATATATCATGCATACTTGCACGTATACATATGAAACTTGGTACATATATATAACTCATCAAACCAAACAACTTTCACACTGCATGTCATAAGCTCCGCCCAACAGGAAGTTGGCTATTTAGGGTTTTATGAAAAACACATGCTCTGGAATTTGATATACTCCTCTGAGGAACTCCACCCGTTCACCACCAAACTCGGTGAACACGATCTCAAGACATTGGGGATGCTAAATTGCGAAGAGATTTTTGATATCTCGAACGGTTTGCCCGTGGCGAGGCGTTGAAATTATGGCGAGAAAGGAGAAACAGGAAATGTATAATAACATCCACATACATTTCCTGAATTTGATCAAACTTAATTGGTTTGTTCATTGTATGATACCGATCATATATATGTGACTATTAGGAGTCAAAGTTATAGCGCCACCAACTGGCAGCAGGAAGTGAATCATTTTCAAAACGCTTTGAATTCAGCATCTTATTTTTACTAGATTTGCTTCAAACTTCATCAGAATAATGACAAAACACGGCCGAAGAAAATCTGTTGTGGGGATATTTATATCTAATATAGTGTTGCCATGGCAACGTGTCAAACTTGAATGTTCTGTTCTGGTGATTTTTAGGCAGATAACTAGCTCAGATTTACATGAAACTCGAAACAGATATCAGTATTAAAGATAGCTAGACCATGGCAAAAGCTTTTAAAAGGGCGTGAAGGAGGCACTCTATAGCGCCACCTTTTGTCAAAAGTGGGGGGATTAGTTTTAGCTACAGACACCAAACTTGGTACATAAATTGTTCTTATCAAGACGGACAACTTTCTAATTCACAGTCATCAGCTACGACCAACAGGAAGTCGGCTATTTTGATTTGAATATTTAAATTGAGCTCTGATTTAATGCATACTCCTCACAGGAAATGTTCACTATACTCACCAAACTTTGTCTACATGTTGAAAAAACATTGAGGAACTTAAATTGCGAACGGATTTTGGTTAGCTTGAACGGTTTTGTCGTGGTGATTTTTTGAAATGACAGTAAAAAGGGAATCATTAATTGTCTTGTATTTTTAAATTGCAGCTTCCAAACACTTAAAAAAATTCATACAGAGATCAAATCATTCTGAGGACATATGCATAGTTTCATGACTTTACAACACTGTATGATTAAAAGAAAATTAAAAAACTGTCAGACATCTCAACTCACTCTGTCCCTCTGTTTGAGGAATGTATGTGTGCTGACCAAGTGTGTGTGTGTGTGTGTGTGTGTGTGTCTGTGAGTGGGGGATGGGCATGAGCTGAGTGGCAGACACAATGAGAGACAGAAAGAGAGAGAAAGAGAGAGAGAGAGAGACTTAATCATCTCTTTAATCACCAGAAAAAAAAAATATTTTAAATTGTTATTTTTTGTTGCTGTTGCTAACATTGCTGTTTTCATTACAGCTTAAGAAATCTCTTAGGCCTTATCCTTTTCTGACAGTTTCAGGAATTAAAAACAAAATTCTAAAAATACTTATTTGTGCTGCAAATAATAATTTCAAACTCATTTGATACTGACCTATTCCATCCTGTGACATGACATTTATCTTAATTTACATAATCTCATGGATGTAACAGTAAAACTGTTCAGCTCACAGATGAAGACTAAGCTGTAATGCAAGCAGAACTTTCACAAATGCTTATAAGTCATTAAAGGATTTTATAACACTGTAAAATAATGTCTAATTTGTTAACATTAGTAAATGCATTGGTAACACTTTATAATAACTGCACTCATTAGTAAATAGTCAGTTCATGCTTTATAAAGTCTTGTCCCAACTTAAATAGTCATTAATAAGCAGCTTATAAATACAACTATAAATAGCTTGATCTTGGTTTATAAGCACATTTATTAAAAAGGAGAGTAAAGAGTCAGTTATCTTCCTATGAAAAATAAAAAAATAAAAATAAACAAACAACAACACAGATTGATTCAGATCTCAGAAATTTTATTGTGGATTTATGATCAAATCAGCCTGTAAATGAATCATACTCCTTCAAGAAGACACAAGTAGTTCACACCAAACTTTTTCAACATGATGCCAATATACTGAAGATGTTAAATTGCGAATGGGTTTAAGATACCTTAAATGGCGTGGCCATACCGATTTATTAAAGTAACATAAAAAAATACAATAGTTATTTTACTATATCTTTAACATTCTTCATTCCAACTCTTCATCATTTTTTATATACGTAGAAGTCATCATTTGAAGGAATCACAGTAAGTTTCATAGCTTTATCATGTCCAGGAGCCACCATAAAATTAAAACTATCATAACATATAAATCAAGCTTGCAATTCTTAGTACCAATAATGGCCACCAGATGGAGCTATAGGATTACTTTTAAATAATTATTGTAGAAACGAATATGATCTAAATCATTTATAGAAATCTTTCAAAGAAAAATATGTATTTTACTGATAAAATGACCCTCACTTAATTAGAATAATATGCTGAAGTATTGTGAAATACTGTGTATTAAGAATAATTCTTTATAGGCTTTATGGACAGATACGTTTGGAGTGACTCTTGAAGGATCAGCACCACATCCTCTTTTACCACTGTTTAAAGAATGTATCTTACAGTACAGGTGCGAATGAATTTTGGATAGCTTGAATGGTTTTGTCATGGTGATTTTTTGAAATAACAGTAAAAAAGGAACCAGTAAATGTCTTTTATTTGTTTAAGTGCAGCTTCTAAACACTTCAACAAAATGTACACATAGAAGACAAGTCATGCTGAGGAAATATGCATAGTTTCATGACTACACAACACTATATGGATGAGAAAATAAAAAACTACCATACATCTGATGTCACTCTGTCCCTCTGTCACTGTGGGTAATATGTGTGTGTGTGTGTGTGTGTGTGTGTGTGTGTGTGTTAAGTGTGTGTGTGTTAAGTGTGTGTGCTGAGTTTGTGTGAATGTGTGAGAGAGGAGATGGGCTTGGTGTCAGAGAGAGAGAGAGAGAGAGAGAGAGAGGGAGGGAGACTTAATCATCTCTTTAATCACCAGCAGAGAAAAAATAAGCAATTTTGTGTTGTTGTTGTTGTTGTTTGTTTTTTCATCATTACAGCTTAAGAAATATCTTAGGCCTCAACATCAACTGTTGCTGCATCATGTAGCCTTCTCCCAAAATTAATAGTCATTAGTAAGCATTTTATAAATACAGCTATAATTAAATTGTTCATGGTTTATATGCACATTTATTTTGAGGAGATTAAATGCTGTAATCTTCCTAAAAAAATAAAATTAAATAAACAAACACAGAACTCAGAAACACTTATTTCTAGATGCAATAAAAGAAAACTGTACACTATATATATATATATATATATATATATATATATATATATATATATAAATATACACAATTGCATAAGTTTATATTTAATTTTTTTTATCAAGTCAAAAATAACAGCAAATAACAATGTCAATAAAAAAACGCAATAATATTAGAATAGCACAACATATTGTGGAATACTATATTAAGACTTTATATATAGGCTTTATGAACAGATGAAGTACTAGCATCACCTCCTCTTGTACGACGGCTTGAGGAATATATCTTCCAGATAGTACCACCGCTCCCTATATGCAGAATACGCAGTCTTCATAGGGCACCAACTCCCAGAGGTGGCACCATCCCAGTAGCTCAAAAAAAAATAAAAACATGCGCCATTCTCCCATCCGTGCTCGCGACCGCTCGGACATTTGCGGATGAATGTTCGTAATTGATGGATGGACATCTATGCCCGGGTAAAAGACATCAGCAATCCGGCACAGAGAAAAGAAAAAAGTAAAAAGTAAAAAAAAAAAAAAAAAAAACAGGCATAAAGTTGGCTTGACATTGGACATTCGAGAGTCTCAAATTTTAGGGACCGTCTCTAAAGTTACATGTGATATTGTTATACACTTTTCTAACGTCAGTAGCATTTGAAGAGAATGACTTACAGTCATAAAACAACTGTAATTGTCCATCTAGGTGACAGCTATAATGCATATTAAATTGAATGTTTGATATTTATTAAAACAAACTGTAAGTCATATGTAAATTATGCTACTTTTTCACATGGGCTCAAACGCAAATTTGAAGCTCAATAGCATTTGAGGAAAAAGACTTGCAGTCATAAAACAATTGTAATGTGTTCATTTAGGTGTCAGCTACGATGCACACTTATACATTTTTTATATATATTAAAATAAAGTGTTACTAAAGTTATATATATTGTTCTGTGTATGTGATTTCAAAGTCTAGATGGGTCGGATTAACCCTTTAACTGCCATATCCCTTAAAATTTGATTGCCAGAGGTTTACTGTAAATGCTTATGCCGCTGGGCACGTTCCCGATGCCACGGGTGGCGTTGCACTGATGGCTGAGCCGCCATCGTGCTTGCAGCTATT
>NW_020525061.1:0-33066 GCF_003368295.1 Carassius auratus | reverse complement strand
TTTATGTATGGCGACAAGATTATATTATTTTTTTGAGGTTTTGACATTTTTAGCAAACCTATAAATGTATATATTTTTTTACAGAGCAACTGGAATGAGACATGTGTTTTTTTATTTGTCTATCACAGTGCTGCAAATATAATATTTCATTCCAAAATAATCAGCAGCCAAGAACTGAGCTGAGCAGAGCAGAAGACTGCAAGTAAGTGTCCAACTGAAACCGGACAGCTTTGATTAGCAGATAAGGCATTAGACCAGACAGGTGGTGGAAACACTGATGCCAGCTAGTGTGTTTGTTCTATTGCAGATTGTGGACAAAGGGATTTGAAAATGAGTTGTCATTAAGACTTGACAGTCAAAATGCCAAAAACGACTTTAACAATTAATTGGTTCGCTTGCCTTTATTCTTCATATATCTGCATTATTGGTAATAAAACTGGAAAATTCAGTAAAAAAAAATATTAAGCATTGAAACATTAGTGGAAAGTGGATCTGCTGGCTTTACAAACAGACATCATGACAAAAACTACCTCACTATCACATTAATACATAAAACAGTTTATTCTTACAACCTTTGGTGGATGAAATCTAGCCACAATATATTTTGTGCATGTATATAGTTTGTGCACCCCCCCCCCCATCTCTTTTGCCTGAAGGGCCAAAGAAATATTAAAAACAAGATATAAAGTAATCATTAATATTAAGCCCACAGCTACTCTTGTCCCTCCAGATGGACAGCTATAACATGTTGTCCTATTATTACAATGCATTTGATATTACCTTGGTGTCCTTGGTTTCTTAAAACCACAAGGAATACAAAATGCAGAAAGAAAAGCCAGAATGACTGTTTAGCATTTCACGTTACATTTTACAGCTGACATCATACAAGAAAGATTTTAAATTAACCACATCCACCCTAGAATACCCTGTTGCTAGGTGACCTGACAATAAAATGACTGACTTTGGGATGATGGGCGGGGTCACCTTCATGAATATTTATAGTGAACTGTCTGACGATTGGTTCCTGTTTGTTAAGATTAAGAATGGAGCATCTAAATCTCACTAGTGAAATTACTTCAGCCTCCAAAGACTGACATGATATCATTACACAAAGAGTGCATGTGTGTACTAAAAATGTCAGAACAGCCTGAACTGAAATCAATTGTCTGTTTTCATTTGTCTGTTTTTCGCAAGGTCAAAGAAAATAAAGCAGGAACACATATCTGCAGTGCAGGCTATACTTTAGCTTATGCGCACCTTATCCAATCCTTCAGGCTTCTTCATACTTCAGCGCTTGGGTTATCAAACACCTTGATATAATTATACTGCAAATAAAAGAGTCTTAGTGGCACATTTAAATGAATTCCTTCAGGGTAAAAGTAACAACAAAGTCTTTCACTTTGGAGAGCTTATTCTATATATGGAGTGATTTGGAGATGGAATCTAGAGAATATGATTATTTATTTAAGTAACAGTTTTTGTTTGCTAGTAATGTTCTGGAATAGTGCTCTTAAAAAATTTATTGGCATGCTTCAATGGAGAACCTGTAGCATCCATGGAAGCTTGTATAAAAGGTTCTTTAGTGAGTAGAAAAGGGCATATAAGAACTGTCCTCTTCATGGTTTTTGTAGAACCCAAATGATTATTCTTGTGGAAATTACTGCAGGTTTTCTTTTTAGAGTGTACCAATGGTAATTTAATACTGCGATCCTCTTGTGCTCTTTCATCATATTTTTGAGCAAAAAAAAAAAAATTGTTGTGTTTAATAATTTTTTTACTTAATCGGGATGAAAACACACACACACACACACTCACACAAAACCATGGACATAATCTGAAAAGTTTAAATGGTCCTAAATTGTACAGTGACTTCCTTGTGACTATATAAAAATGACAGCATTGAAAGCAAATGTGAAACAAATTTCATCTGGTGAAAACGTTTTGTATACTGCAGCCCAAACAAAATCTTACTGAAACCTAATTATTTAGATATTAACTTGAAATTTGGAACACAGCTTGTTTAACTGGCTTTGATTTCTCACAGTTTAGACTAAAACATGTTTTGGAAAATATATATTTTTAGGCTAGATAACATTTTGAAAATAGTTATTTATATGTCACTCTTTTTCTAATTAACAAATATTATATTGTCCCCTTTTTGGCATTTAGATCGAACTGACAGGAAGCGAAGTGGGAGAGAGGAAAGGTCTTCGAACTCAGGACACCTATAGTCAATGGTGCGCTGCCCAACATGGCTATTCTGTGCCAAATTAAAATAGTATGTTTTATGCATTTTCCATAGTAACCTAAAGTTAATATAACTTTTTTTAATGTCACTTTTTAACTTCAACAAATTTTCTAGTGTCTTATTTAAAAGAAATAAAACTGATATGTGCTTCAAAGCATTAATATTTAGGACAGTTTAATAAAAAAAAATCTATAGCATATAGCATCCTTTTTTTTTTACCCGCCATGCGATGGGCACTAGATGTTTAAATTGGTCTAAATATCATTATATTGTTTAATAATTTTCTGACTTTTCCCATAATAAATATGTGCATCCTCAAATAATGACGCAAGAAGAAAAATCTTACTGTAATAATTATGCAGACTGCAGGTCTGCAGGCTGGGAAATGGCAAGTGTTCTGGATTATATGCCACGGCTGCAGACCCCACAGCTGTTGACACAACAGTCCCAGATGGTTTTGATTTGCAGCTTGGTTCATTGTGACAGCTCTGGCTTTGGATGGCCTTTTGAGTCAAGGTGCAACACATGCAGCATTTTCAAATACTGTCAGTACAGGCATGGCTCACCAAAGAGCCTTCTGGATAAACAGCAGGTGAATTTTCCCAGAGGAGCGGGGAGACTAAAAGGGTCTAAAGGGAAAACTTTAATAAACAGGACAAAAATTAAACGAATAATATTTTTAATGATCTAATAACTGACTAAGAATTTTTCTGTTCAAAAAGTAACCAGCAGATAAAGTATCAAAAATGTTTCAAATTAAAAGATATTATAATTTAACTTTAAATGCATATGGGTTGATTGAATTTTCTTTTGTGATGTGTGTGGTGTGAACGAAATACTTTTAACTACTGTTTTACATGCGTTTGAAGACACTGAGCATCAGTTACTGGATGTCAGTAATATTGCATCCAATAGGGATAATCTAATTATAACCTGACTAATAGGTCAATTTAAATCACCACTGTGACTTTAAATCCATTGTGTAACGATCTACTGTACTATCGCTCACTGACACGGTAGTAACCGAGTGACGCCTACCGTTCCACTGCGCGCGCTCTCATATCAACACAAAGCTCTGGAGCTGCTCCTGATAGTGTCCAGTACAAACCAAAACGAGGATTTCAAGCTTCGCAAGTAGTTTAAAAATCGGGAAATGGACCAGAAAGACACAGAAATGAACGAAAAAGGAGTTTCTTCTTCTACCAGTGGAGTTGTTGTTCAAGTCAGAGAGAAGAAAGGAGCTTTACGCGCTGCCATCCCCTATATGCCTTTCCCAGTAGCTGTCATCTGCCTGTTCCTCAACACATTTGTGCCCGGACTGGGTGAGTACAACGAGGCGATTCGCTCCAGTTACACACAACCACCTGACCTGCGAGAAATAACACTGTTCTTACACCCGAAATAATCGACATTCCATCAACAAGTTCTTTCAGTGCGCGCTTTAAGTCATTTAAATTTGCTTTGAATAAGCTATAGGCTACTTATACAGTTTAAATATACATGCTTGCAATTATTTTTTTATAGGCTACTTTGCAATTGCGATTTGAATGTCTAAATATTTTGATTAACGATTATTGTATGTTTTCATTAATTGAATCCATTCATGCAATTCTTAATTCGTTTTTGTTAAAATTTTTTTGTGATGTTTCTGTTAATGGGTCAATGACATAACGTTAATTTTTTTGTACGTGTCTATTACTTTACACAGCCAAAACAGACAAATGCTGTTCATACAGACAAATGGATCCACCTACAATGAACAAGTTCTCAATTTCTGAATTAAAATCTATTTTTATGTGTTTGTGGGGCATGAAGTCAAACGTGTGGGTTGTACAATGAAGAAAAAGTCTCGTCAAAAGGCTGAAAATCTCAACAAGATGACCCTTGAGTAGGTTGGCCAACCTTGTGTTATTATTGCTTTGGAAATTAAATACTGAATATGTTTTGTTTTTATGAAAGTGGTACAAGCAACATGTAGAAAGCCATATTGTTGTTATGTGACAAAAAAAAAACATAATCAGGAAATTATATAATGATTAGTTCAAGTTGTCATATGGTAAAACCCAAAGTAAATTATATAATAGGCCTATTTTGGCTTGTGATTTAAAAATGCATGATTTTTGTGAAAACAAAGTATTAAATTAATATGCTTACACTGTAGTCAAGTATAAGAGGTATGTTGTACTTCATGGTCATTTTTGTTAGAAATTATTTTTAAATATGAATTAAATGATTATATTTCTAACAGCCAGGAACATGTGTTTAATACAGATAATTTTTATAATCATAAAACAACATTATTTTTTATCGACCCATACAGAACCAAAACACACTTGGAGTATCTGGACACGATCAGGATCAGATCCTGTTTCTCGCTGACATTTAGGTCAGGATTCAATATGAGCTGTTTTTATTTCAGATCATGTCCAATTTTTGAAGTGTGGTAACAGATCCATCACGTGCATCCGAGAACATACCAGAACAGATAATCAAGATGATCATAAATAATTGCATCCACTCCGTTACCCCTGATTGATAACTTGACCTTTTCTGCTTCCTAGCCGGTCCGTTCATCCATCTCGATATTGTCATTTCCAACTTGATTCTCAATCATGTTAGTTCGGTCTAAGTAATTGCTAATCTCTGGTATCTGGTCATGTGTGTGATCAGCTTTTGCGATCATTTTCTTTCATCCAACATTGCTTTTTCTTAATTGCCAATAGATTGTGCCAAGATGTCTGTCTTCAAAGACCAGATGGGTTGTTTTATTTTCTCTTTAAGAATTCTAGTACCACTGCATTAGACAGACACATTTAAAGCATCACTTTGTAGCTTGCAGCTTTCAAAGTATAAAAGCACACATGGCAGATGAATATTGATCTCCCTTATGTCTAATAAGGCTGAAGGCTTTGTAAAAAGCTAGTAGTAGTAATAAAAGGATCACACTCCTGGTTATTTTGCACCTGAGTCACTGCTTATATAAGTGAATTGTCTTGATAGGTGGCCTTTTATGGATAATGCAGTACATCTGATATCTCTTTTTTTAACCCCACAGATATGGATTAACCCTTTTTGTTAACACAGATTTTACAAATTGATTAGATTTCAATTCACAAGCTTCTCTACTTGAATCAGATTTCAGTTTGTTTGGATATATTTATTAAATTGATTGAGTTGTGTACAAATATAGATTTTTTTTTTTTAATCTTTTTTTTTCTACTTCTAGTTGTGGTAAAATCGCAACATTTAAACTGTGGTTGTCCTATGACAAATTTATTAAAACTTGCAATAAAAGAGATGCCAATAACAGGTTAGTGTATTAAGTGTCTTCTCTGAGGTAAATGTAGCATGACACATTTTTACGAACTGTTTTTTTGACCACTTTTTGTATTTAAAACAAAATGAGTGAATACATGAGACATAATACATTTCAGTAAGTTGTATTGTTTTTTATCATGCTTTCTGAAGTTCATTCATGTTTATTTTATACTATAGCTAGTAGTTAAAAGAAAGAGATGATTGGTTAATCTCTGCACTGCCAATTGAACCCAGGTGTTAAATTATGTCACATTAAATTGATATCGGTGCTTCAAAATGTCAGTCAATTAATGGTGCAGTAAGCAATTTCTGAGAAACGCTTTTGAAAGTGAATGAGACCAAGTGCCAAAACACACTTGTACCCAATCACCAGTAAGTACATGGCATGTTTGTGAATTTGGGGGCAGATATATCAACACATGATCCTTTTTAAGTAGGGGCATGCTTGTTTTGTTGATTTAAAAAACCAACAGTTTTCTTAGAAACTTACTGCACATTTAAAAACTAGTAATCAATATTGTCAAGCCAGCCCTACTTTTACCAGGGCATGAGAAATATTCAGCTCTTCTACGGCATTTTTGACCAGACGTATGCATCCAGGACATTTGCAGAGCTTGGAATCCATCTCTGACAGTTGCAGTTAGATTGAACATACAGTAATCAACCCGGTGACCGCATCACTCAGCCACTTGTGGCCCTCTGGTGTTTATGTCAATAATGGTTTCATCCATCAGGATACCACTATCGGACTTGTGCCTCAACTCATTTAATCTTGCAGTCCACTTCATCATAGCCTTTCCTCCTCAAGTTTCGGCCAGTCCCTCTGGAGTCTGGAGGACATGGAGTGCTTTTGGAGGACGCAAGCGTTCAGTATGAATCAGTGCATATGCTGTATAAATACTTACAGAACGAACATGCATTCTGCAGGCACTAATGTGCCTGTCTTGTATCATCTGTGCATGTGGGCATAGTTTACTGAGCTCCTGTCTGCTGCACAAGTGCTCATACATAAACTAGAGCGGAATATTATGACAAGAGAGCCCATGTTTGGAAGACGATGATACAAGGGAAAATGCCAAGAGCCAAATGGGGCTCTCTTGAGCACATAGTCTGTGCTCGGGTTGTCTGAGACCATTACCACTCTAGTTAGTGAGTCATGCTTGACAACCTGCTCTCCTCACCTTTAATTTCCTATTCTTTTGCAGGCATGTGTTGGGTGCCAGATGAGTTTAGATTCAAATCATCAAATCATGCATATTTTCATGTGCACAAATTGAGGGTCTTATTAATATATTTCATGTCCAAACAATGAAATTGCGGTGTTGTATTAAACAGTTCTTTGACGCTAATAATGCAATAAGCATACTTTTAATTAAGTTGCTTCAGACTGTGACTGTGACTAAACTAACCCGTCCACACGGAGATGGACCTTACCCCAATCCAATCTTTTTTTTCCTTGTCTCAAGAAATATCCGTGTCCACACGAAACCGCAAAATGATGTAGTATACATGCCAGACCAGTATGTGGTGCTGTTATTCTGCCACAGAGATACACTAAAAACTGAGAAGAAGACTTGGATTATGCTCATAAACCTTGCGCGTGGTACACAAACGAACATGGAACAATACATTTATTAATCTGTGTTAATGTTAGTTAATAAAAAGACAATCGTTCAGTGTTTGTTCATGTTTTTGTTGCTGTTACGTGACGTAGAGGTGTCTGACTAGGGGGGAGACGTGGGCTGATGACGTCATCGTTTCAGAAAATATACGGATTAGCCGTCCAGACGAAAACGCAAAGACGGCTTTTTCAAATTTATCCACACTGGGACCCGGTTTCAAAAAATAGCGGTTTCACCTTACGAAAACGCCGGATCCGTGTGGACGAAACGCCTATACGATAAAAAATGTATGCTTATTCACAGAAACGCGCCTCCTAGAAATTTTACTTAAAACAGCAAAGTTTGCATGGATGGATGGATAGATATTTTATCATAGTTAATAAATGATCTTTTGTTGACCTTGATGGAAAAACGCTTCACTTCCCATAATGCATTACCTGTGCTGAATCACTCTGAGCTGCAATTTAGTAAATCCGTCTGGTTTTAAACAATTTTTCCTATCCAACACTGCAGATTTAAAATTAAATTGTGACAATGGACTCCTGACTTGCATTTTTTTACACTTTTTTTCTTTGTGTGTTCAGCCATTCTGAAAATCTGTGGCATCAAAATTATTTTGACAGTTGGATTCACAGCTGTTTTAATGTTAGGCTTGCATGCTTATTTGCACCATTTGTTCAGGCATACTAGAAAAATCTTGTTTTAATTCAGGCTTTGTGTGGCCAAATATGTAGCCTTTTTACAAATATATTTGGTTTAGAAGTAATAAGATATGGATAGAATTTCATCCAAAGAAAGTAGTTTCTCAAGGTCTAAAAGTGGAAAACTGTTGACTTCTCATCTTGACCTGATCTGAATCTAAATGGGAAGTCTTTTCACATGGGAAAAAAAAGAAAGACATTTTGTGGTGAGCATGAAGATTTCTGTCATTTAATACATCCAAGGGAAGGATAATAAAGTGCTAAAAGCTTTCCAAAAATAGATGGAAATGTATAGTGAAAATCATATAAAACCCTTGTTTGAAATGGACTGTACTTTAAGCCTAAAATTTGAGTATCATTTAAAATGTGAGTGTTAAAGTGCAAAGAAATGACAAAGGTCGACCACTTCAATTGCATTTAGCTTCAGAAACACAGCTAAAACTGAATGTCCTGAATAATTTATTCTAGAAATAATGGCTTTTTAATTTTTTTTGCTTTAATTTTCTAATTTCCACAAGATATTTTTACCCAACCAGGAATGTACAGTAAATGACATTAACCAGAGATCTGAAAATGACAGAAGTGTTTTCAGTGATTACCCTGCTGATCTTGGTTGGTTTGCTGATCTTCTACTGGTTAAGCTGGTGGGCCAGTTTAGGTGCAGACCACCTGGTTTAAACTATTTTCTCAGCAGGACAATTTGAGTGATTTGTGTTGCTCATGCCTATGCTATCCCAACACTCTTTGAATTGAACCTATCGCTCTAGCCCTGGTGCTCTTCTAGTTTCCATGACAGCAGATGCTAGCAGAAGCCTGCCTGCCTGTCTCCTCTAAGATTGAAAGAGATAGATAAGCAAGCAAATGAATTCATTCCAAGGGGGTTCTTCAAAGTGCACTTAAACGGGCAAAAAAATTTATGTTATCGTTATAGATTGCATTACTTCTTTTAGACCTTTAATAATAAGTTAAAAGCTTCTTTTAAGCTTTTCATAAAGCAAACAATTACAGAGGAAAAACAGACATGCAGAGAAGCCTGTTACTGTCAGGTAGAGGATTCTTCTATGCGACCTTACGTCTTCTTTTATTTTTATTATATTCATTTATTTTTATTTATTTATTAATATATATTTTCTATATACATTTTGAAAACATTTATAACGATTCAAAAATATTATCACTTACCATCATTTGGATACATAACATTAAAATAAAGAAAAATTGAAAACACTTTTAAATTGTAATAATATTTCACCATGTAACTTTTTTTTTCTAAACGTAACTTTTTTTTTCTAAACAAGTAAAGCATTCTTGATAACCATAAAATAAGAATACATAAAAAAATGTGACAGACCCCTAACTTTTGAATGGTAGTCTGTCTCTTAGTTCAGTTCTCTGTTACCATGATACTTCATATGCAAATACAATGCTTATTTTACATATTGCTGTTTACATGCACTGTAGTAGGGAAGTATGTGCATATTTGGACAATGTTAGATTTGAACTAGACAGCCAGACTCAAAAAACCTTCCCAGTTTTGTGTAAAATATGCATCAGATAGTCAGTTAACGGACTGTAGGCGGACAGAGGACATGTCTTATAAGGCTGAGACACAACATAAAAAAAAAGGAAAAGAAGAAAAACAAATAGGAAACTAATGTCTCTTGGAAGTGCAGTGAAAGAAACCATGGGACATCTCAGACAAAAGTATGAGATTTATTTTATTAAATTGCAGCTGATAGATTCAGTTCAGTTATTATATTATACATGATTACCAGAATGAGGGCACAGTTGGTGTTTTTGTGACAATAGTTCACTTAGAGAGCAGAAAAATGGCTTTCAGCTTAACATTTTTGGCAGCAGATAGAAGACAACTGAGCGCTGTAACTTCTAATTTTATACAGACGTTCTCTTCACTCACAAAATGAGATGAATGAGATAACATCATTCAGAGACTGTTATTGGTCTCATTTTGAATAGGGCTACGCTGTCAGTAGAGACACCCGATAATTACACTGTTGCTCTTGCTTCAGATTACCTAAGATTTGCAGTGTGATTAATGGCCGAGAGTATATTAGCAATAAACAGCAAACCCAGTGAACAGAAAAAAATAGATTGTAAGATTTGGCAATAAAGCACAAGTTCATCGCAGTTTAACTTTTGGGAAGTTTTGGGCAGTTTAACTTTTGGGATTTCATATCACAAATTGTTCTAGCATGTTTTCTCATTTCTGATCTTCTCAAGGCCCAGTCACGTGAAATTGTCCCTTAAAGTCTGCATTAAATGGGCAGTACTGGTGCTGTGAGCCTCATAAAAGAGAGTGTTAACCCAAATGACTCTCTCTGCGGAAGGGATTGAAGAGCCAGTAAATGACTGATGAGTAATCAGCTTCTCACAGAATGGCTGAAAACTGTGATGGCTGCAGGGCGTCAGACTGACTTTGTCGCTTCTCCTCTCAAGCTGTCTTGGCTCTCATCCTTGAGCTGTTATAAATAGAGGCCGCAGAGCTGTTGTGGAATTTTCAATTTCCGGAATAGTCGCTGTGCATGTTTCCTAGGCCTACCTTGAGGCTAATCCTTCACCTCGCTTTCAGAATGACTCTATAATACATCAAGCTCTCGGGCATAGTTTACTCACCTGTGCACCAAACACTGCGTGTGTAACGTTAAATGTTAGAGAGGTGCTATATGAACTCTGCTTAGTTTTTATCACTTAGCTTTATCACATATTCCTGTGGCTCAGTGGTAGAGCATACTACTGGCTTAATCAAAATTGTAAAATATTATTAGTTAGTTGTAAAGTATTATTAGTTCATCCAAAAATGAAAATTAAGCCATAAATTACACACCCTGAAGTCATACTAGGTGTATCTGACTTTCTTCTTTCAGAAGAATTCAGTTTGAGTTATTAAAAAAAATTGGCTTTGATCTTTCAAGCTGTTTGTTGCCACTCAGCGGTTGTTGCACTGCATCGATTCATGAGAAGTTTAATAAAAAGCTTATCCATTAAAAAAACGTGTCTCACATGTTGTAAACAAATGACGTATGATGTGAACACTTTTATTGGCATCAGTGGTTCCATGAAGAACCTTTACCATCCATGGAAAACTTCTATTGCACAAAAGTTTCTTCACAGAGCAAAAACGGTTCTCTAATACCTTTTTGGAATTTATATTTTTAAAAGCATAGGTCTTCATGAAATGTTTGTTCCTTATTGCTAAAAATCAATATCTCTATGGAGATTTTGAATAGAATTATAACCTCTATAACCCTACTCTTGTGCTCTATTTAAATCTGAGAGAGGAGAGCGTGTTGAAATCTCTCTTTTGTTAGACTTAAGGTCATTCTTTGTCTCTCCAGTTTTATGCAATGGCTTGCCAAACCATGCTGTCTGACTTAAAGAAACTCAATCAATATGTGCAATCAACAAGTAAAGAGTCTATGAACGACTTCCTGAAACTGAATGGTGCATCCACTAGCTTCCAGTCTGAAGAGGGTGAACAATGGGAGAGAAGATAACTGATTTTCATTCCTTGCAGCTCCTAGGATCACCACGACTATTTATATCAAATGTGCTTACAGTATGTATGTTTAAAACATTAAAACATCTTAGAGCGTAAAAAAAAAACTACACTGGCACCTGAGAACTTCCACACATGTTCTCCTAGCAATGTTTGTCTCTCTCAGTAGAAAGGGAACTGAAAAGGATAATTAAACTCCCCCACTCTGAGGGAAGGCTGAGGGAAATTATAGTGATTGTGAGCCTAATATGCAGGGACTAGGACCCCTCACCACCCTACTGTATCTTATCTTCAAGCATCCCTTCTTCACAGAGTGTGAATGTGTGCATGTCTCTGTTGAATAGTTATGACGTGCGATGTGGCCTCTAAATTATATGTGTGCCATATGCAAGCAGACATTTGCCTGGGTATCCTGTGCTTAATTCAGTTTGACAGGCAGAAGCATTGTTGACAGCCTGATGCTAGATCACACAGCTGATTTGACCTGCAAGTGTGTGTGTGTTTAATAATATGGTGGAGTGGGGGTCCTCACGTCATTCAGTTTAATTAGAGTGCTACAAACACTCAAGGCTCTGTTTGTCACTAAGACCTGAGCAGTCTTTACTCAGCCTTGCAGACTGAAAGCATAGCATAGCTATCTATATGTCAGTTTTAAATTATATTTAATATATAACACATATTGAATTTCAATTTATACTGTATACACTGCCATTCAAAATCTGGGTTACAAAACATATATACTGTATGTTCAAAAAAATGCTTATGCATATCTTCTCCTCAAGTCTAGGGACTATCAGCATTTCCTACACTCATTCTATAATTCCTTGCTGTCTGCTTTTGGGGGAAGTACAGTGAATGTATTGTTTGTATAACGGCCGTGGGAATAAAAAGCTGTGAAAAGTGATGTTTTCCCTTCTCTACTTGGAAAGCCCCTTCCGGATGATAAACTTAAGAGGTTCTATCCCAGTCCTTCTCAATAACAGCCAAGCATTTTATAGTGGCAGACCATACTGTTAACTAAAGAACAGGCTGTATCCGGGGTGAATAAAGTACATTTCTCATAATGAGGAGGCTCATCAGTTTTGTGTGCTATGCTAATGTTCAGCCGCTGTCCTCCCTATTAGAATCTATTATTGTGATAACACTAATGAGATGCTAAGCTGTGCTTGGCAGCATAGTGCTGTCTGCTTGCTCACACTCCTTCAGTGTGAATTATGCTTATCGGCCTTACAAAAATGGAAAGCTATTCATAACCTAATTGCCCTGGAATGAGGGGGATAGAAAAAAATAAATATCTGTCTTGGCGAGTTACAGTACTATGTTGGTTAAAGTTCCCAAAAGTTTCCAAATGAGACTCTTCTTCAGACTAGTCCTGCAGATCTGCGGATAGATCAGAACAGCATAACACATACTTAAATACTGAAAATATCTCCTTGGAATTGCTTTGTGTCCAGATTTAAAAGCAGAGTGTTCTGCTCTTTAAAGTGAACATGAAAGGAATATCTTCATATCTTAAATAACATGCAACAAATGTTTATTTGTCTTTGCAAAAAAACAACAACAACATATTTGTGATTTGTAAATAATCCATATGACTTATTATTCAATGATAATCTTTTAAGCACAGAACAAACATTAACTTCAACCAAGACCGCGGATGTAATAGAAGCTGACACTGACTGCTCCTAAAATCACCATGTTAATTTATATTCAAGCTCCTCTGTTAATATTTTATGCCATAATTATGTCTCAGACCTTATTGTAATGTATGGTATTATTCACACTATGATGAATGATATCATTAGTGTGCGGTTTTAAGATTAGATCAAGACTTGCGTCATATTGCATTTGTTAACTATTTTAACCACAGAAGAGGATCATATTTATATATATCCCATGTTGACGGCATCTCGCTTTATTTTTGTGACAGGTACATTCATCTCAGCCTTCACGGTTCTGTGCGGAGCGAGGACAGATCTTCCCGACAGACACATGTGCTGCGTTTTCTGGCTGAACATCGCAGCCGCCTTCATCCAGATCGTCACTGCCATTGTCATGGTGGGCTGGATCATGAGCATATTCTGGGGAATGGACATGGTCATTCTTGCAAGTGAGTATTCCTCCATAAAACCACTACAAGCACCTTTTTCAATTAGGAAATATTTTTGGTTGTTTCGGTAGCCCCGCGAAAACCTGTGTCCATTGTTTGTCCTGAAACTGCCCACTGTTCTTGAGAAACCATGCATTATGTTGAATAAGAATGAATATGTAAAAAAAAAAATATATATATATATATATATATATATATATATATATATATATATATATATATATATTGCCTAAATATCATATTTTTTTCATTTAGTACTCCCCTGTAGAAGCTGCAGAAGATATTTACATGTTTCCCAGAAGACAAAATAAGCTAAATTTACCCTTATCTTCAAATTCAAAAGGTTTTCACCCCCCGGTTCTTAATGCATCTTAATGCATTCTTAATGTTTTTTCTTCTAGGAATAGGAGATCTGTTTTTAATGATCTCTAGCAAAACTAGAACAAACTGTACATTGAAAGGGAAAAATATATATAATGTCTTTACTTACCCTCATGTTGTTCCAAAACTTTCCAATTTCTTCCTTTCTTCTGTCAAACACAAAAATATATAAAAAAGTATATTTTGGGTTGTTTTTGTCTATACAATTAGGAATAATAATATCAAGTGTTGTTTTGGACTTTCATCATATAGGCAAAAACTGCTGAAACGTCCTTCCAAATATCTTCTTTTGTGATTGTTCTGCAGTAGAAAGAAAATCAGACAGGTTTGGAACAACAACGTGAGCGTGAGTAAATGATGACAGAATTTTCATTTTTGGGTGAACTATCCCTTTCACATGCGTGGTAAGTGTAGAAGATGACAGGATTTCAGCGGTCAACCTGCTGTGGGCCATAGTCAGCTCCGTTCATGTTCAACCTGACATCTTTCTCTCTTCTTCTAATATCACCTCCTCCTTCCAGGGCTGTAGAAGGTGCCAGAATCCTTTGAACAATGACTATTAGAGCGGTCTGCTGGTAGGAGTGGATTGAAAGCCCTGCAGTAATTGTTCTGTGTAGGCGGACGAAGCAAATCACAGAACTTCGTCACATGTTTTTACTGTGGAATGTTCATACTGTCATTGAACATTTAAACATATTATTTAAAATTCTAATCATTTATTTATTTATTTATTTCGCTATTTTACAACCTTTTGGATCAAAAGTTTCTGAAGGTAAGTGAACCAAATATTTGACTTTTATCTTGTCACTAATTATACTCAGACCTGTCTCAAATATAAAAAAAAAACATAGCCTGCAAACATTGGCCATGCACATACTACATACTGTACACTGCAAAAAAATGGTTATATATGCAAAATTGTCTTAATTTAATTTGGAGGCAGCAAATGCTATATAAAATAGCATAAAAATATAATTTTATTATTACTTTCTTTCACAGGCATGAGGATGTTTGTCATGAAGATATTTTGTAAATTTCCTACGATAGAAATATCAAAACTTAATTTTTTATTAGGCCTATATAATATGCATTGCTAAAAATGTACTTTGGACAACTTTAAAGGCGATTTTCTCAATATATAGATTTTTTGCACCCTCAGATTCCAGATCAAATTCAAATATCTCAACCAAATATTGTCCTATGCTAGCAAACCATATATCAATGGAAAGCTTATTTATTCAGCTTTCAGGTGTATAATGATGTATTAATCTGAGTTCCAAAAAATGTACCCTTATGGCTGGTTTTGTGGTCCAAGGTCACATATTATTATAAAGAAAATGCAGAGTTATATTTATATTTTAAGAATTATAATTATATTTGAATAAATTTTTAAATGTAATTTATTCCTTTATACTGTTTCTTTCTTGGCCAAACTAAAATTAATTACATTATCCTGATTTTCCTTTGATACTGCATCTAAATTTAAAACTTATGGTCACAGAAAAGTATAGCACAAAATGATACATTCCGATGAGAAAACTGAATGAAATTAATAACAAGTGACAAAATGTCTAAGAGCTATGTTTTAATTAAATTTGAACTGTATAAAATGATTTCTTTCATTGAGCTTGTTGTAGTGCATTCCAAGATTGACTTTTCCACCAATGCATGAAATTTTGCCTTAAAATATGGCTTAAACTTAGCATAATTAAGTTTATACATTTACGTACATTTTATATGTTCATAGACATGAGACACCAAAATCTCTCTATGCCAATTTTTTTACAGAATGATAATTTAGGGGATTCATTCTTGCATTTAAATGTTGATTGTCAAATAATTTTAACACTTATGAAATATTACACTAATGAAAGTGTTAGATGCAAACACAATTATTTGATACAGGTCTGCTGTCCACACAGCTTGGTCACTCATCTCAGCCCATCATCACTACCATTGCTGCAAGCTCGGCTTCTCCCATTCTGTTTATTCTGATCCATCTCGGATAATGTGCCTCCCACCATCTGCCATCTGCCAGTCTCCTCTCAGTCTGTTTGATCCACTCTTTGTCCATTAAATGCCAGTAGAACCATAGAGCTCATTAGAAAAGAAGCTTTGCAAAAGTGTGACTTCATACAGAGACTGTGACGATGCACCACTAACTCCTTCAGTTGCACGCTGAGCCCTTTGACAAGATCTTTCAGCAGCCTTGCCTTTGTGGCTCGCCGCCTTGGAAGACCATTTAAAGTAATAGTGGCCCTCAAAAATCATAATCCAGACCTGCATGGTTTTTCTTTCTTTCTTGAAACACAAAAGGTGATTTTATGAGCCATTCATACCAGTTTTGTGAACTGGATCTACTGATTCATTAATACAAAATTTCATTAGGCTAAAAAGAAAGTCATTTGGGTTTGGAATGCAATGAATATTAACAAATACTAACGAACAGTTGTTCATTTTTGTGTGAACTATCCCTTTAACTACTATATTTGCCTTAAAGTTTGCAGTAGAGTTTACTAAATGGCTGGCATGCTATAAAGAAAGGGCTTGATAGTTGAAGCTTGGGTCTTGATCTTTTGAAAGCTTTAATGCATTGAGTCATCTGCATTTAAACCTGTTATAATGCAATGCTTTAAGAAGGTCATGAGTCATCAATCTATTCCCATTCTACATCTCATTAGAAATACTGCAAGAAAAAGTCAAAACCTGTGCATTTCAGTGCACAGATAGGAGCCAGTGTTGTAAAATGTAAACCCCACTGGCATTTTCTAGGTGATATATATGAAAACCAAGTGGTAGCATTGTTGGCGAGGGGCTGTTTATTATTTTTTTTATATATTTATGTATGCTGAGGATGCTTTAAAACCTTCTTTAGGCTTCTTTCTGTAAAAAAATGTTGTTTGGTCATTTGGTTTATAGACTTTATTTAACGACACAGAAAACATTCAAAGTAATAAAATAATTAATCAAGTAAATAATAGTTTTATTCAAATACTATTATTTTTTTATTAAATATTTTTATTCAGCTTTATTTTATGCAGTTTTAGTGCGTTTTTACATTTTAAATTATTTTATTTCAGTTAGTTGCCAAGGCAAAATTTTTCATCAAAATTCAATTAATGTTCATTTTCTATTTTTAAGTTGTATTTAATTTCAGCTTTATTTTAATTAACTTCTTTTTTCAAATAACAGTTCACAAAAAAAATTGTCATCCTCAACCTTCCAAACCTGCTGTTATAATACAGTGACAGGAGGCTCCAAAAAAGACAAATCATGCATTACGCAAGTCATAAAATTATATTTAACAAGGCTACACAACCAGCATTTATTCAACGTTAAACTCGGTTTGCCATACCTTTGGGGTTAGTATTATTTATTTATTGGAAACAAATGAATACTTTTATTCAGCAAGGATGCAGGTGAAGGATGAAGTTTCAAAAGATTTATATATCAAAAACATCAAAGTATCCTACAAGGTAAAAATTATGGTTTGCATAAAAATATTGAGCAACACAACTGTCTTCAACATTAATAATAAGAATAATTTTTCTTGTGCAATCAGCATATTAGAATGATTTCTGAAGTATCATGTCACACTAAACAGCTGTTGTAAGTTCAGAAATTTAGAAATTAAAACTATTTTACATATTTCAAAAATGATTTGAAATAATTTGACAGTTTTTACTGTATTTTAAGCAAATAAATGCAGCCTTGGTGAGCATACAGTAGGAGACATTGAAAACATTGACCCCTGTAGTGTATACATACAGTATAGCTGTCTTGTGAACGCTGATGCTCTTTTCCTTTAGGCTACAGGGAGCAGGCCGCCCCTCAGCAGCTCTGATTGCCGTCCTCCAAACCTAATCCTGAATGTGCGCCTTTCTCCCGTGCTGTCTGGCCAACACGTATGGGAGCTTTGAGATGACCCCACGTGGCCTGGGAGATCCAGGGGCTGACCACATGATTCTCAGCCCAACTCCTGCTACTTCCTGTCAGGTACTGCGTCAAGGGCACCTGACTGTTGAGGGACAGCAGAAGAGCATGAACATTCTGTCAATATCACTAAAAATTGTCCAAACGTGCGAACCGTCTATGTGCCGAACACATCCTATACCTGTCAGGGAAAATCGATCTTAATCATACTCTACTCTGTAGTCTTAATGTATTAAGCTGACCAATATACACTATGGACATTTGAGTTTGTAAAATAACTATATTTGTTAAAAAGCTTTGAGGTATCTGATGAAGTAGCTGAAAGAACCTGCATTATTAACTCGCCCTCATGCCTCTTCATTTTTGGGTGAACTACTCCTATTTTGTTTCCCACAGAGAACTATGAATATATATAACACTGTATATTTTAATGTCATGTGCATTACAGTGTCTCCAGTATTTCTTTATAGTGTGCTGTGTTTTTATTACTCATATTAAGCCTTATAAAAGAGAAAGTGTGTATTTATGTGAATTTATAAAACATACTGTACATTGTATTCTGCAAAAAAATACATCACCTGTTATTGTTAATCTCTATTAGTCTTAAATATCCAGAGACCATCAGCCAAAAACATAACCTTTTTGCCCAGTAATTATCTGTTGTTGAGTAAAACAGCCAAGTATTGGTGAATCATGGTAGGCCAGTTGCCATAGTGACTGGCCACTTTAATCAACCCATGCATAGGGTATGAAATAACGTAATTAAGTGCAAGTTATTTTTATGTGACTGATAAAGAGTAAGGCACGGAGAACAGTAAAAACACTATGATTTAAGACTGACATTGAAAAATGAACCACCAATCGCAAATGACTGCAGCAACTGAGTAAGCAGAATTTGTGCTCTTGCTGAGTGAGTTTACAATATATTTGGAAAAATTCAAGCCCAGATATGAGGTACTCTGAACTGGTTTCTAATATTTAACTCACACTGAAGATTTTTAAATCTGGTTGAGTCTCTTTTTTGGATGTTATTAATGGATATTTGCTGGTCTCTGGTGTGAATGTGTGCTGTGAATGTGTTTGTTTTGGACTTGT
Source organism: Carassius auratus (assembly GCF_003368295.1). Taxonomy (NCBI): domain Eukaryota; kingdom Metazoa; phylum Chordata; class Actinopteri; order Cypriniformes; family Cyprinidae; genus Carassius; species Carassius auratus. Next base: position 14,141 of record NW_020525061.1, on the reverse strand, counting down.
TGTAAATATGGACAAAAAGTGAAATAGTCATGTAAATTTGTGTGCTGTTGTGTTAAGTGCTGCCTTTTAAATACAAACAACATAATCCAGTGCTAAGTCCAAAGGCATAAATATAGTACAGCCAAACATATGTTACCAAGCAGACTTACACAATGATGCTGTCACATCTCCAGAAATGTCAGAGGTGCCATATCCAATAAATTCTGCTTTCAAAAAGTGACACGGTGTCTTGTTTTGTTTTCTAATTACAAATTAAGAAATGCACACATCCAAAAGCTACTCATCTGTCAGCATGATCAAAATTCAAAGCAGTGTTTGATTTTCAGCAATTTTGCGATACTCAAAATCCTGCTAAATAGGAGTGTGGATTCTTAATTTTTTTAAATATTTTATTTATATCATGTTTTAATTATTATGTAGCTCGGCTTGACAGCAGTGTTATTTTAGTATCATTGAGTACTATAGTTTTTATTCATTTTTTTTAATTGTTTCTATTTTTCTATAATTTTTATAAATTTTGTTGTGTTTCTGTCATTTTTATTATTAGTTTTTTTTATTTTTTAAGTTTTAGTTTTAGCTATTTTACATCAAGTTAGATCAGTCAAGAATCATGAAATTTTGGTATTGAGTAAACCGTGTTACTGAAAAGTGTGAGGGATCAGAACAAACAAGCTTTAATGATTTTTCGCACTATTTGTTTTGGCTGGTTTAATTCCTTCTTTGCATTGGGTTTTAGGAACATAGAACTGGATGTACTTGATAAAAAAATACAGTAAACAGTCATATTGTGAATTATTTATTTATTTTATATTTATGAAGTAATATTTTTGTATGGCAAGATATCCAATTTGGATTTTGATAAAATATGTCATTTTCCCTTTGTGCAGTAGAGCACTTTAGATAACAGCACATAAAACCTGTGCCCCTAAAATCTCTTCCTACCTCTTATAGTGTTTCTGGCTCTAGGGTTATCTCTGTCTCTGTTTCCAAAGCATAATCGTTTGCCTCCAAATAAGGCTGTTCCTCGTGCAGTTCATCATAGGCTTTTTCCCTGCATTCCTCTAGTCTCACTGCTTTTTCTCGTCTCTCGTGCTAAAACCAACCAAAGGCACCGTGAATAGTTTCAGTAAACAATTTAATGTTATGTGTACAGCCGTGCTTGTAAAACCAAACACTTTCATGATCTACATGCCAAACAAACTGTTCTGTACCATGAACACTCTTGTGAACCATACTGAGAGCTGGTTTACAGCTGAGGAGAGATGGGTAAATAGAGAGATTCTGAGGTTTAAGCTAATGTACACCGAGAACATATGCTGCACGACTGGCCTCTATCTATATGGACATCTTTAGTCACTCCCTGTCCACATCCACTGTTCCGAGAAAACCACTGTGGGGCCAAAAAAGGTGTCAAGCCTGATTGAGCAATCAGCTGCACTAAGACTAGGCTCATTTATGTCATAGATGTCATGCTCTTCATGTAGTAGACATCCTGCATCACCCAAACAAATGGGACTGAATATGTCACTGCTCAATTACCCTTTCTAAACATTTTTCATTGCTATAAAAAAAGTTTTAACATTTAAACATTTCTCATTGCCAGAAAATGTCACGACATTTGAATAAACTACTTTCTGCTCCTATTGGACTGTCAGCAGAAATTCAACATTACAGTGCAACATAACCTAAAAAGAACAATTTTTTGTGCCATTGTTAAAACTAGTCTGAAAGCCACCGTGTGCCTAATGCATTCATATTTGCTCACAATTATAAACAATTTTGCATGTTTAATGAACCTATTGTGTTATATTGTTGTACCTCTATTGTTGAAAGAAAAAGGTTATTCCTTGAAGAGCCAGCAGATGGTGCACTTGGGTTAATTCATTCTACATTTGCCCACTTAATAACAAAAAGAAAAGAAAAACTCAAAACAGCTGTGATAATATTATATAATGCATAACAATTCATATTATTTTATACAATAAAAAATAATAGTGAACTTTCCATCTAGTTTCTTCCTATCCTCACACAGAATGCACCCGCACATATGCTAATAATTAGCCTAATTTTGATCAATCTCTAAGTAGGCTACCACGCAAGTCGGCAAAACAAAAATTGAAATGCCAAAATTTAGAAATTGCTGTTTATGTACACTGTTTATGTACACTGTTGTTCCTGTTATCAATTGCTGTTTATGTAGTTCCCTATTTCGCATCTAGATCGGTATTTGCTCATGATGTTAGGTTTGTGAAATCAAAACAGATGACATCATGCCGGACGTCAAAACGTGAAATCTGTCTTTTATTCCCACCAGACTGTCTTGGCTGCAGAAGAATACAGCAGATGCAATTCCCACTGATGTCTGTATCTGCTATGAGATCACAAATGTAAGCAAACATTACACAGCTCCATAGAGGAAAATAAACTAAAATAAATATACATCATAGTATTTTTAAACACGACTACACTTAAATATAGGCCTACTTAAAATATAAATACACTGTTGGTTAAATAAAACATCCAAATGTAACACTTTTTTGACAAAAATATGATTTTGTTTTAATATATCACAGTAGGCTATATAATAAATTAGGATAATACTTAGTTTGCTTAAGACCCGCTGGAATAATTGCTTCTGATTGGTCAATCGCCGTATTCAGCGAAAATCTCCGCTCGTCCAGGAAAGCAATAATCTTTGAGGAAACTCCGCGATCCAGCGCTGTTTTTTCCTTTCAAAGTAAATTCAAATAACTGTATGGCGCCATCTATCGCCTCAAATGGTAACTGCCGGGATTCAGAATGGTACCAATACTCAACATGGCCTTGGATTGTTGTGAAAAAAAATGATCGCTTTGATTGACTGCTAAACTTAGTCTCAGTCTCAAGAAAACAACAACACTGAATAAGATACAGGTAAGACAAACAAATAGCTAGACGATAGAGAAGTTAACAGAGGATGACATGTAACTTGAATAAGCATTCGTCTGTGGCCCAAACTGATTGCTATCTCATGAGTATTGGGCTATTTTCACTTATAGCCTATTATAATTCATCTGTATAATAATTTGTCAGATGAGCCTATAGCCTATAGACAAATATTTTATTTTAAATTAATTTGAATATTATTAGTAAAGCCTGTGTGTGTGTGACTGTGTGTGTGTGTGTTTGTGTGTTTCACATTCTATTGATTAGTCCAAGATGTAGAATCAATTAAATCTCTTTATTGATTTGCCTCATTTTCTGTGTATTAGTCATCATGATTAGATGCAAGATGAATGCAAATTTGATCTAAAGATTAAATGCTAGTTAATGCAAGTTAAACCTTATCAGTATTTAGTTCTTCCAGACAGGGAATCGATACTCTTTCTGAATTTAGAATTAAGATTTGCCAAATCTCTGTCTCTCCTGAGCTTTGCACATTCCTCTGAGCAGCTGCTCTGTGACTTGTATGACTCAATATATATATATACATATTTTTTAGCTCTGTGCTTTCTAATGAAAGTGTTTTGTGGGTAGAATATCTCTCTGGGTCAAGGACGTCATACATTTTTGAATTTTCATTAGTATAGTTGTGTGTGAGGCTGGTGGGTGGTTGGCTTCCTGACTCTTGAATATGGCCTCACTCCAAGCTCCCTGCTCCTCAGGCTAATATTTCTGAGGTTCATTGCCAGCGGTGTGACTCAGTCCGATTATGACTAAATAAGGAAGTCCAGTTTATTTGCGAGCAGAAAATAAAAGTTAAGCTTTTTAATCTTCACTATTTATACCGTCAGATAAAAATAGTTTTATTTGTTCACCCTCTGCTGCACCATAGGCTAATAGCCTACATCTCATCAGTTCAGGATAGATGGATGCCAAAAATATGTAACCACTGTACAGACTGCTGGTCTGAATTACTGACTGTTTTCAGTGTCTCAATGTCAAGAGGAAGTAATTTTGGGAAAAAAAAATGGATAAGGTTATTAGACCAGGGGTGGTTCTAGGGTGAGTGGAGATCCGGGGCTTAGCCCAGAAAAAATCCATGTATGTGACTTATTATTTTAATAAATCAGAAAGATTTACCCTGTTTAAAACAAAAACAATAAAAACAAAAACAATGTAAAAAAATGTTTATTTAAAGTAGCTATTGAGGAAAATACATTTGATTTTTGCAAACAAAAATTAAGAATTGCAAAACAAATGAAACAGCGTGAAAGCAATGATTTTGCAATACATATTTTCCATGGTCATATCTAATAATTTATTTGCAACGATGCTTTTATTTTGCGTGTCAGTCTAGTTTGAGCTTGCCATAGCATTTTTCCTTTGCGCTTCACTTTTCTTCACGTCTCTCTTTGTGGCACTGTTTTGACCATAGACAGTAAAAGAAATGGACACAGCGACCCCATTGGAACTCAATTGAGACAAATGAAGCCCAGTTTTAGCGTTTTTAGCACTTCCGTTTCTGACGAGCAGACTCAAACGAAGCTTGACGAAGTCAGCAACCTCTCTGCCAGATGTAAATCTTCTAAGTGGCTGTGCGTGCAAACTGCCATTGTTAATCTTGCAGAGACGGCGAGCTTGAGCGGGGAGTTCTTTGTCTTGAGTGAGCAGGAGTAAGTATTCTGATTAATTATTTTGTATAGTATTTTAAAATGTAACGCCAGTACGCCATATTAAGTTAATTGCCTGCGAGCTTCTCCTCCTGTCTGTACGGTAATGCGACAGAGAGACGAGTGGTTATGACGCAATCGTTAGCCTATTTTTTACAAAAACTGTTTATACGGGGCCATAATGTAACATAGAAGGTAATGGAGCCCTTTATACATTGTCGTGTAACTTTAGAAATAAATAATGGACAAACGGAGTCTTTAAACGCCTCAGATGTAAAGTTATTCGCTGTCAAAGTGACGCCAAAATGAATGGGAGTCAATGGGAATGCTAACGCAAGTGAAGTTCTGCTAAAAGATGGCAGCCCCCACCCGACTTCAACTTCCGGTCGAGTTCCTTGCCCCTTGGTTTTGACGTGGGGGCGAAGTCAATAGACGGGGGCGTGTAAAACATGCCTCCATGGAAGTGACGTCATCGGCCCGAGACGCAGCTCACTGATCCAGGTCAGTGAGTACGTAGCGGGACCGCGAATCATTTGAGTCAACTTGGGGATCGCGAATCATTTGAATAAGTTCGGGAGTTCGTAGCGGGATCGCGAATCACTTGAGTCAGTTTGGGGATCACAAATCGTTTGAAGCAGTTCGGGAGTTCGTAGCGGGATCGCGAATCATTTGAGTCAGTTCGGGGGTCGCAAATCATTTGAAGCAGTTCGGGAGTTCGTAGCGGGATCGCGAATCATTTGAGTCAGTTCGGGAGTTCGGAGCGGGATCGCGAATCATTTGAGTCAGTTTGGGGATCGCAAATCATTTGAAGCAGTTCGGGAGTTCGTAGCGGGATCGTGAATCATTTGAGTCAGTTCGGGAGTTCGGAGCGGGATCGCGAATCATTTGAGTCAGTTTGGGGATCGCAAATCATTTGAAGCAGTTCGGGAGTTCGTAGCGGGATCGCGAATCATTTGAGTCAGTTCGGGAGTTCGGAGCGGGATCGCAAATCATTTGAGTCAGTTTGGGGATCGCAAATCATTTGAAGCAGTTCGGGAGTTCGTAGCGGGATCGCGAATCATTTGAGTCAGTTTGGGGATCGCGAATCATTTGAGTCAGTTTGGGGATCGCAAATCATTTGAATCAGTTCGGGAGTTCGTAGCGGGATCGTGAATCATTTGAGTCATTTGACTCCAGTTTGGGAGTTGGAGCGGGATCGCGAATCATTTGAGTCAGTTCGGGAGTTCGTAGCGGGTTCACGAATCATTTGAGTCAGTTCGGGGATCGCAAATCATTTGAATCAGTTCGGGAGTTCGTAGCGGTTTCGCGAATCATTTGAGTCAGTTTGGGGTTTGCAAATCATAGCTGTATATGGATAGGCATTTTTAACTGATTTAGAAGCTAGTTATAATTACGTTTTCCACGCTTGTTTAAGTGTGAAATGTGAACTCGTATTTTTTGTTTTAATGATGTGCCTTTTAACAGTATCAAGTATATTCAAAAAAACTAATCATATCGTGCCTAAAAAGTGCATGCATCTAGGCTAATGTGTGCGTTCTTTCACTGCATTTTTCGGTGTATTCAAATGCATTTATGAATGCATGTGAATGATCACAAAATTCAAGATATGAACCCCTTTGTGCCAAAAGAGTTCTTTCTTGTCATTACAGAACCTTTTTAGCATAAAAGGTTCTTTGGAGTTGAGTAAAGAACCCTATGGTTCTATATAGAACCCCAATGATCCCTTTCTTCTAACAGTTTGTTGTCATTAGACTTTGTCAGTGCATTAAACAAGAGAGACATTAGGTGGCAACTATTCGCTTTGAAAGAACAGAACTTGCTTTAAAGGTCAGTTCACCCAAATATTAAAATTATGTCTCACCCTCAGTTAATTTTCAGGACACAGTTTAAAGGTCCCCTTCTTCGTGATCCCATGTTTTAAACTTTAGTTAGTGTGTAATGTTGTTGTTAGAGTATAAATAATATCTGTACAATTCTAAAGCTCAAAGTTCAATGCCAAGCGAGATATTTTATTTAACAGAATTCGCCTACAAAAAAACAACCCGTTTGGACCACATCCCTCTAGTTCCTGCAGTAATGATGTCACTAAAACTGTTTTTTGACTAACCTCCGCCCAATGAATTCACAAAAAGGGGGCATGGTCTTGTTGCGCTCCAACGGAGAAGGAGGAAGTGCTGCGTTTGTGTGTGTCGCCATGTGGTCGAAACACTGTTATTTTCATCTCAGAGTCCAATCATCTTTGTTTGGCCTTCCCAGGAACGCTGTGCTTGGAGACTAATGGTTACAATTTATGTTTAGCTCGGTTCCAGAAAATTATAATCAACATGTAAAACTATGTGCAGCACATTTTGCTGAGGACAGCTTGCTGAGGACAACTTCCTCAATCTCAATCAGTTTAATACCGGATTCGCACAAAGATTATTCTTGAAAGATGGAGCAGTTCCCTCTTTCTCTTTGTTTTTTTCGAGTATGGCTCTGTGTGACGTTAGATGGAGCGGAATTCCTTATATGGGTCCTGAGGGCACATCTGCCGGAAGAGCGCGTGCTCCCGTATATCAGAGCACTGAGAGGCTGAGCACAGACAATCACTGATCAGAGCGAGAGCGTCGTGAAATGTCACAAAAGGAGTGTGTTTTTGGTTGCCTGGGCAAGACAACCCTGCACAGATTACCAAAGAAAAAACAGCATTAAGGGACCAGTGGACGGAGTTTATTTTTACAAAGCATCAACGGAGTTGTGCAAGTGTTTGTTCCCTGCATTTCGAAGATGCTTGTTTTGCAAACAAGGTCCAGTTTGACGACGGTGCGAGTCATTGCTGCTGCTGCTCTCGTTCAGTTTCAGCCTCGGGATCTAATTCTGGATCATAAATATACGGCTGAATCTGACTGTTAGCCATGGTTTGTTTTGGATGATGTTTTTTTCCTCAAGGTAATGTCACAGCTTCCAAACGCTCTCAACACAAAAGCCTACTCGCGCTTGTGATTCTTTAGCTCCGCCCACACGTCACACCTCCAGTCGGTTGTGTTTTTCCGGGAAAAATCGGTACAGACTATCTTTCTCTTATGAATATAATAAAACTAAAGACTTTTTGGAGTTATGAAGGATGCAGTACTACTCTGTAAATACTCAAGATTAACAGGATATTGAGTGAAAACGAGCATTTCACTCCCCCTTTAAGTTTGTGCGTTTAACAGTTTCTGTAACTTATTACACAAAGGGCAACGCTGTTTAGCTTTGGGAATTAGATGTTAGGGCTGTGCAAAAAAACGAATGCGATTTTCATCTCGTAAGTAAAAACGCTCCTGTGATTATAAGTACATCTCCAGCACAGGAGGGCAGCCTGCGCTCAGCTGCTGTCGAATCACAACACAGGAACCGCTGGCACAATCAGAACTCCTTACTTATTTCTGAAGGAGGGACTTTATAGAACAAGGAAGTCATCAGCTCGTTTTTATGACAGTGAAAACAGCGTTATACAGATAGGTGAATTGTGTGAAAAATACTGTTTTTTTTAACATGCGAAACATGAACACGTTATATTGCACACTGTAAATCAAAGCTTCAAAAAAGCGTGCAAAATGGGATGTTTAATATATTTTAGATTTAGTCCGAGAGCTTTCTGTACCTCCGTTGAAAATGTATGTACGGTATACTGTCCATGTCCAGAAAGGTAATAAAAACATCTTCAAAGTAGTCCATGTGACATCAGAGGGTCAGTTAGAATTTGTTGAAGCATCGAAAATACATTTTGGTCTAAAAATAACAAAAAATACGACTTTATTCTGCATTGTCTTCTCTTCTGGGTCTGTTGTGAGTGGGTTCACAACGCTGCTGATGTGTTTTCTGGTGCGGCCAAAGTCGTATGTCAGCAGCATCACTGCAGTGTTGTAAACATAGACAGTAAAAGAAATGGACACAGCAACCCCATTGGATTCAACGGAGACAAGTGAAGTCAATTAGAAGCACTTACTTCCTGGGGGTCGGCCGTACTGCGCAAACTCAAACTGAGCTTGATGACGTGGATGTCACGTGAGCAACCTGTAAGTCTTCTAATCGCTGTGCAAGTATAAAAACTAACATTTTGTAAACACAATGTTAAATATGAAAAAATAGTATTAACTTTAAAATTTGTGAAAGGCTACATTTATTATTTTCTTAATCTGTAATGAATTAATCTGTAAAATCGGCAGTTATACAAACATCCATAAGTAAAAACCAAACCATGTGTATTTTTTTTAAATTGATCTGGTAAAATTGTACAAGCAAGAATAATAATTCATTGCTGCATTAAGATTGCAAACATACAGCAGGGTTGAGCAGTGTAAATGCTCCTTGTGCAGCAAGGCCTTGACATTACATAATGCAACAGGGTCAATGTCACTGGTTTCAGAGATTTATTTTCTTTAAGAGACAGAGTACACTCTGAAGACATTTGCAAAACATTTTTACACAGCAATGAGCTTAGCTTACATTACAGTGAACCGCTATATCACCGAGATATGGGAGGTCAAGCCAAACAAACAAGAGAAGAAAAAACTAAGTAGCTACATTTAGTGTTCTTGTGCAAAATGTAACAAAATATAAATATAAGTATGCGTATGACACCACAAGAAATTCCCACAGTTTTCATCTCTCACAAATATGGCATGAAATGTAAAAAAACATTGAGGGCAAGGACTTGGTCAGTTTTGTTTGTTCTCTGTAATACAGCACCATAAACAGCAGGGGAAGCCCTACTTCCATTTTTAAGCTTGTGTAGGGAGAAAGTACATCTGGCTTTAAGATTTACTTTGGAAACATTTAATTTTGGGGAGAATAAATAAACCCGAAACCTCTTAGACCTAATTAAAGCTGCTGTAAGCAATTGTATTTACGCCTTTAAAAGCAAAAATATTTTTGGTTTCCAAACAAGTCTCCTTTTTCTTTCATTATCAGGCACAGTGACACATCTTGTGGTAGATGTCGTTACTACACCATTATTATGGCAAGAAGAATGTTTCTTGAAAGTAGCCATGTGTTAAAAATAAAAGTGATACTTTCCTCTCTCTTGTCTAACAAACAGCCATTTTTAGCGAGTAGAGAGAAGTGTTATTTGTCCTAGCAAGTGTTTCATTGTATTATGTGTTTTTATATGTGTCACATTTTTAGGGCTGTCATTTTTTTCATATAGGCCTAATTAGATATTTTTCTCTCTCTTGGCTAAAAAGCAGCAAGTTTGTGGCTGATTACAGAACCAGAAGAAAAGTATTATTTCTCCCATAGTCAGGTAGCGAGAATAGTTTTGTGTGTCCTAGGCCTATTAAAAATCACTTACAGCAGCTATGAATTGACCCATTTCATTTTTTCCTACCCATTTTAAGCATGTTTAGGGAACTGTGGCTGTGGGACAGGGATTTGAGAAATGTTTCCACAGCACCCGTTAACCTTTTGTCTCTCTGTTCCTTTTGCATTCATAAAAGGTCATTTAGCAACAGCGAAATCTCGCCATAAATAAATTATGGGTAAAAACATGTGGTGACATTTGGTTGTAGGCCTCTCGATAACCCCTCTGCCTTCACTGTGACTGGAGTGCGTCGTGTTGACGTCCCGACGTGTAGGTCTGCCCTAGGTGTTCCTGTCCCAGGGCTAAATCAACAACTATTAATCACTGATTGCGTTTATGCTGTTGGCAGCGCATGGTTTCCATACTGACCAACAAATTAGTTTTTATCTCCAGCGATATTTTGCTTGGAGGATTATCTCATTGTTTGGGGGTATGCCGAGATGGTTCATTTGCATGGCAAATAGTCATGCAAACAACAATCACCTCTCTCCAACATAAAGCGCTCTGAAGGGTAGCGAGTCAGCTTTCGGAGGCACTGCATCGAGCGGCGCTTTCAGGCACTTTTCAAAGGAAGAACAACATTACTTAAGGCTCTCGTGACTATTCACATTGTTTGAACTTGCGTGGAATGGTTGCAATTTTTGGTCGACAGATGCAAGTTAAGGTGACAGCGTGTTTGTAAAACATGGTATTTTACCTCGTAGAAGAGTTATTTTAAGTCACTTTAGCCATTTCAAGGTTGGTGTTTGCAGCTCTTACGTTTTTTTTTTACGAAGACAAAAATTAGTCGAGACTGTGGGAACTTGAAAACATACAAGCTGGTAATGACAGATTTAAAGTCTTTTTGAATGGGAGCCACTTCCTGAGAAAAACCTTGGCACTCAGTTATTATTTTAGGCTGGTTGGGCATAGGGCTGAGTTAAAACTTAGATTTTCCAATTAATCCTGATCTTTATTTGAATGGTTCCAATTTCAATTCTTAATATTGCACCGCACTTCCCATCCTACAGATGGCACTGTGTTCTATGACTAAAATCCCATCAAGGAAAATTTAAAAGAAATGTAAAATGTAAAAGAATAGCAGAGTCAACTGCAAAATAATAATGATAGAGGAACAATGTCCTTAGAATAACATTCAAATCTACTTTTTTCCAATTGATGAATGATAAAAACAATTGAGAGCCAATCAGAAAGATGGAGTCATCTTTCTTATTCCTGGATATTAATCTTATTAGTGTATCTTAGTGACTTGGCAAAAACACATAGCGTGAGTGCTTGTTAGCAGGAGCGAAACAGAATCTTGTTTAAGTAGAACATCTAAAAAACAATCGCAAACTTTAAGCTTGATTCCCAAAATTACTTGTTTCTTTCTAGTGAATCAAAAACACGTGGCATGCCTAGTGTAGCTCAAAAGATGAATTACTAGTTTAAATGAGTCAAAAACACTCCCCTGAATATATTTTCTGACATTATTAGCAGAGAGAGAATAGACAGTATAAGCAAAATGATGTATACTGAAATAAATCGGAATCGTATTACATAAAAATGAAGTCCGAATTGAATCGAGAATTTGTGAATTATAATCAATTGGAAAATCTGTGTTGATACCCAGCCCTACTTATGCACAAAAATGGAAATTGAATTTGAGGAATGTCAATATGAAGAATTTAAATATAAAGCACAACATAAGACCAACCACCAAATGGAAAATTTTGTTCTATTAACGGCACTAAGTATAAATGATGTATTTTAACACTACTTACATTGTTAACAGGGTAAAAAACTATAAAAACAACCAATGTTGTTAGATTCCTGCAAATATAAAGATTTCAAACATCTAGTGGTCGATCTGATTGTTATAAGTTTCCAAATTTAGATTTTTGTTTCAAAGAAAAATGATCTCTAGGTTTAAAATAAAAAAAGCAGCATCTAAAAACAAAATCACAGAGTAAAACATAGCTGTAAGGGCTTTACACTTTTCCGTAACACTAGCATGTTGAAAAGAATGCACATTAAGGGAGTGTGGCTTTAAGATTCACCTGCCTGTTAAAGCACTAGCTGCAAAAATCCTATTCACACATGTTCTGAACTAAAACACTGGCATTTACACTATATGTACAGCATCTACAAGTTTACAAACATTCACACTCTTTTTTTTTTAAAGGACATTGCGCATTGGCATTTTTGTTTGAAGTTTTATAGTTTTGGTTAGATGGGACGATCGGTTAGGATTGCTTTAGGGGAACCCAGCGAGGTCTTGAACTGTAGTGCAGGAGGGAGAGAAGATGGAATCCTCTTACTCTAGTGGAGGTTTAGGAGTTAGCATATTGGAAATAATGTCTATGAGGTGGTCTAGGCCGTAGAGGTAGCCGTCTTCTCTGTTACCCTCCACCCAGGTGGCCCTGTGGCTCAGCTCCTGCCCCTCCGGCAATGGAGTGGTCTTCCCGAAGTCTATCATCCACACTTTTGCCTGCTCCCGTTTGTCATGGACGAAGAGTAGAGAACTGCCAATCACCTGAACACGAGAGATGGGAAGAGTTGGGACACGCGCTCAACACGGAAATGCGGTAAGTGTCAGAGTCCATTCCTTGCGTGTTGCATCTTTACAAGACTTTAAATGGTTCACCACAAACACATGTGTAAACATGACACAATAGACACAAAGATCCTGTTTCCATAATGTTTGTGCAGCAAACATGCGCTCACTTATTAAACAGATATAACTGTGGCACTGTTTTTCCAGCATACAGTTTGTTTTTGTTATCTATTAATGTGAATAAATTAAGCTCTGTGTTTGCATAGCCTGTTCTACCTCCTTAAAACAAAGTTATGACACTGACGATGCATGAAGTGTCCCTAGAATATTTGTCTTTAAAGTCCATTAAAAGAGGTTGTGTAACTCTTTGCATACAACCAAGTTGCTATTCTGGCTTCGGGCATCCAGAATAATCAGATAATTACTTCACAGCCGGTCTTTGCATAGATGCTAAAGTGTATTATTTTTCCACATTTTCACGTGTTATCATCACATGGGTGGGTAACAGGTGACATTTACTAATTCCTTCATGGTCTAACAGTAAGTATAGCTAATGTGTTTTAAGATGATAAAGAAAAGTGTGACTGTTTACCTCGTGTGTTTTGAAAAACGGTGAAATTTCCAAAGTGTCCTTGACCTCTATTAGTCGGTTCAGATAGGAATGCTGAGGGAAAAGAAACAAAGTGTAAGTGACTATAAAAATATAAAAATCACCACAATTGTAGTGTCACAAGTTACTGTATTTATGCAGAATAATATTGGCTGCATGTGTGTGTGTGGTGTATATATATATATATATATATACTATATATATATATATATATATATAATGAGAAAATAAGGCAAAGTGAATATACATGTATATGTACCATTTTGTTGTCTGCATCAAATTAAATGTACAAAAGTTATTTTATATGCATAGAATGAATATTAAATGCAAGTGTCTACTTTAATATTTCAAATAACGTTTGTGAAAACAAAATGTCAAAATATGAATAAAAAAAATTCTACTGTCACTATAGTGTAACGTATAAATTTATGAAAAAATGAAGCAACTTACATATTTTGACCTGTACTTATTCAAAACATATAATGCAAAAAGTGATCATACTAAATTTTGGTTATATTTTAAGATGATTAAAACTTACTGTTACAAGAATGACATTTTTCAGCATTTTAAATGGGCGGCTGCTGATTATACATTTAGTGTGGAAATAAAAGCAGGTTCCTCTGTAAAATCTACAGCACATTTGTCAAACTAATCACAGAGGATCAGGATGCACATCAAGTTCCAGGACATACCGTGGACAAACATGGGGTTAAAATAAATGCTCCATGAGGAGCCAAGGTTCTTTGGAACTGTTTGTCTATGAGGCTGAACTTTAAAGGAAACACCCCTGTTACAACATGGGAATCCCTGCCATGAATATCATTTCTTTTGTACTAGGTGCAAACATCTTATTAATATTTAAACCTGTTAGGATTACATTTACAGTACTTTAATGTCACAAGAATACACATGACAGTCATGTGTCAAGCACAGCATTATGCAAAGCGCTTTTTGTATTTGCATGTGTGTATTTCTCTGTAATATATAATTAAGTTTGTGTGCAACTGGAAGAGTGGTTTCCCAGCCAGCAGGTGAGCTTTCGCTGCTTTCAAACAATATAACCCTGAAGGGGCTGCACCA
>NW_020525060.1:0-58878 GCF_003368295.1 Carassius auratus | reverse complement strand
AGCGAGAGATCAGGGATGTGATCTATAGCATTTGGTGGAAAATTGAGTTTGCCAGAGGTGAGTGAAGCCGGTGTTTGCAGATCAGTTGCCAATTTCTGTGGGTAAGGGGCGGAGCATCCCAAACCGAGGAGATGGCCAGCATGGATCCCGTCGATCTCCCTTTTCCGAGTGATCCTCGGTTGGCAATCAAACTAAAAGTGTTAGAGTTGAGCAGGCAACAATATCAAAGTCAACTGCTGCATGCTTGCACAGTTGAGCTTGAAACTAAGCGAGCAATCAAGCTCAAAGAATTGGAGCTTGTGCTCAAAACCAAATCACCTGTTCACCCCTCAGCTGCTGATGTGCCTAGTGTGACCGTGTCTGTGTCGTTACCCATCAGTGCTTACACTCCAAGTCCCATTCCTGCACCTCGACGCAACCCACAAGAAAGTCAACCTGAATTTGATGTTAGACAACAAATTGCACTAGTACCACTGTTTCGAGAAAGTGAGGTGGACACTTATTTCACTGTGTTTAAGCGAATCGCTGTTTTTTTCTGATGAATTTGTACTTATGCACAAAATAGTGTTTTTACCCACAAAGCGTAATTTCCCTGATCGAGTTTGTACTTTTAAGGATGCCACAGTGGCACCAAAGAACATTTCGAGTGCCGACAGTAATGAGAACTGTGAGTGCTTTTATTGTCATGAGGTTGGGCACCTCATCGCAAATTGTCCCACCTTGAAAGGCAAATTCAGTAGAAAAGCAAACCCTTCGAAAAGTGTTGCGTTGATTGAAAGAAAGGTTTTCTCATCTGAACAAAATGTGTCTTTGAATTCAGTGGTTGAGTCTACTTTTGAACCCTTCATTTGTGATGTTGTAGTATCATTGGGTGAAACGGAGTCAAAGCATATTCGGATCCTCCGTGATACTGGTGCTGCCCAATCGTTTATCCTACAAAATGTGTTGCCATTCTCTGAACAGTCAAGCTGTGGTTCTAATGTGCTGGTACAAGGTATTGATCTCACCAGTAGTTAAAATTCATTACACCAAGTGTTTCTACGCTCTGGATCATTTCAGGGAAGGTTAAACTGGCAGTCCAAGCACAGTTACCTGTTAAAGGTGTGTCACTCATTCTTGGTAATGATCTGGCAGGTGATAACGTTTTTTGTCTGCCTGAGGTAATAGATACTCCTATTGTGCATGAGGGGGGATGCTCTGCAGGAGGAGTTTCCTGATGTGTTTTGGCGCATGCATTGTGTCCCGAGCTCAAGCTCGCAATTTATGGATACTGTGGACCTGTCTGATTCATTTATGTGTGCTGACAATGCTGTTAATGCAAAGGAGGTTAGTACTGATAAGGTAGAGGTGTGTGCACATTTTCCATTGAAACCTATACCTGTATTAGGGGAACCGTTTGAGCGAATACTGATTGAATGTGTAGCACCGTTGCCCAAAACCAAGTCTGGAAATTCTTATCTAGTAATGTTAATGTTGTGTGTCAACTAGGTTTCCTGAGGCAATACCGCTACGTTCCCTCAAAGCTCATGTAATTATCAGGGCAATTGTAAAGTTCTGCACTACTTTTGGAATGCCAAAATACATTCAGTCTGATCAAAGTTACCAATTTTATGTCAAAAGTGTTTGCGAAGGTAATGAAACAGTTAAACATCAAACATCAGTTGTCCAGTGCATACCACCCTCAGTCAAAAGGTGCTATCGAACGTTTTCATCAAAACCTTAAAGTCGATACTCCAAACTTTTTGAGTGGAACATGAAAAAAAAAAGGAATGAACGCATCCCGCTCTTGTTATTTGCAGGATGTAATACCACTCAAGCATCACTTGGATTTAGTCCCTCTGAGTTAATTTTTGGACACACTGTTCATGGTCCATTGAAAATTTTGCAAGAGCAAGTTCTTTCATCTAACCATTTGTCTTAATCTACCAATGTATTGGATTATGTCAGTGCATTCCATGAATGCTTGCATACGGTGTTGAAGTTGGCAAAACAATCGCTCAGTTCTGTGCAAAACCAAATGAAATGTAACTATGACCAGAAGGCTGTACCGTGATCATTTCAGACTGGCGATAAAGTCCTTATCTTACTTTGAGTGCCAGGTTCAGCACTCCAAGCTAAGTTCACTGGTCCTTACAGCATCAAGGAGAAGCTAGGAGACACTGACTATGTAGTTGTTACCCCTGACCGAAGAAGGAAGTCAAGAGTCTGCCACATTAATATGCTTAAAGCATATTTGTCACGTTCTGATTCTGAAGTTAGTATGCCCGTTGCTACTGTTGTACCAGTTACTGTGTCACTGTCGGATTATTCACCTGAAAGTGATGATTTGAAAATGAAATAGTGCATCATTCTTGTCAGCTCGTTTGCCAAATTCTGAGGCTTTGTTGAATTTGTCAGAAAAGTTGTCCCATTTACCTGTGTCTGCCCAGGCAGATATTTCCAGTCTTCTTAATAAGTACCCGACTTTGTTTAATGACTTCCCTTCAACTACCCACGTAATGGACATGATATAGATGTTGGTTCACATGCCCCAATTAAACAGAATGCCTATCGTGTAAACCCAGTTAAAAGAGAATTAATGAAGCAGGAAACCCAGTACTCGCTAGAACACAATTTAGCAGTTCCTAGTGCCAGTCCCTTGTGTTCGCCATGTCTACTTGTCCCTAAGCCAGATGGGACCTCCAGGTTTTGTACTGACAACCATAAAGTTAATGCTTTAACTAAAGCTGACTCTTTTCCGCTTCCTCGTATGGAAGATTGTGTTGATCAGGTAGGTAACGCTAAATTCATGACTAAACTAGATCTGCTAAAAGGATATTGGCAGGTACCACTCACAAAGCAAGTGTGTGAGATTCAGTGTTGGGCAAGCTACTTGGAAAATGTAGTGAGCTAAGCTACCAGTTACTCTACAGGTAAATGAGGCTTCACTACACTGAAGCTACCCCCCTGGGAAATGTAGCAAGCTAAGCTACATCAACGGTAGCTTGCTACATCTAAGCTACTTTTAAAATTAAATGTTTATGTTGAACACGTTTTATTACAAGTCAATGCAATCTCAGTGCTCAAAACTGTCAGTCAAACAGATGGGCAGGTGTAATTGTTTAGTTTAATAGTTTTTTGTGTTCCTTATCAATTTGGCAACAAAAACAATCTAAATACATGTAATTAACAATGTGCGCACAAGTAAGTGTATGCACCTGTTGCATGGGCATGCTTAATATACTGTAGGCCTTTGCAGAACAAAATGCAAGACCTCCAAACAGTACAAAAAAAATGGCCAGGCTGGACCCTGATAATTTTTACAAACAGCATCTGAAAACATATTATCTCTCTGTTATCTCGGTCAGTGTCATGTACTTGTCGAGGTACGGCCACTGCGACTCACTCCTCGGGATTAACTGTTCTCCGACCTCATCCTATGCCATCATTTCATCAAATAATTTTTTTGCGTGGCTGTCCAAGGAGTGGTACCATCCGGAGCAGAAGGTGGCGGTAATGCATCATAAAGATTGGTTGGTTGGTTGCTATCCACCGTAAACACGAACAAGATGAAGTAGCTCCGTCGTGTCACTACTGATCGAGGATCAGCGATCTTGCGAAATGCTTGCGAAAATGTAGCTTGTGTGGAAGCTACCGCACTACTTGGTAAAAAAAAAAAAAGAGCTTCGCTACTGAAAAGCTATTTGATTCAGAAAGCAGTGAAGCTACGGCCAGGGTACTGAGAAATGTAGTTAAATTAGTTGCTTCGCTACTTGTAGCGACGCTACTGCCCAACACTGGTGAGATTTCTGCTTTTGTCACACCTGACGTATTTTTTGCAGTACCGTGTTATGGCTTTTGGCCTTCGAAATGCTGGAGCTACCTTTCAGTGACTAATGTTCATAGTGTTGTCTGATGTGTCAAATTGTGAGGCTTATTTGAATGATGTGGTATGCTATGCTTGGAAATACTTGGAAATACCATCTCAAAACTTTGGATGATGTCTTCAAACGCTTGAGAAATGCTAACCTAACCTTGAATTTATCAAAGTGTAAATATGGTTGTGCCACTTTCACATACTTGGGAAAGGAGGTTGGGAATGGTCAAGTGCGTCCTCTTAATTACAAAATACAAGCCATCTTTGAATTTCCCAGTTCCTAAAACTAGGTAAGAGCTCCATCGATTTCTTGGAATGACTGGCTATTACAGATGTATTTGTAAGAATTTTTCAGATGTTGCCAGTCCTCTCACTGGACTATTACATAAAGCAGTCTCATTTAAGTGGTCTTCGGAATGTCAGTCCGCCTTTGAAGTCTTGAAAACTTTGCTTTGTAGTGCCCCTGTGCTCGCTGCCCCTGAAAAGCCATTCTTGATGGAAGTGGACGCTAGTGGTACTGGAGCTGGTGCCGTCCTTCTTCAAACGGATGCAGCTGGTTTGAATCACCCAATAAGTTTCTTTTCGAAAAAGTTCCACAACATCAGATTAACTACAGTACTATACAAAAAGAAGCCCATGCCTTAATTCTTGCTCTTCAACACTTTGAGGTCTATGTTGGCTCCAGTTCGAAACCCTTTACGGTTTATTCTGACCATAACCCTCTTATATTTCTTCAACGGATTTCAAATGTGAATCATCGTCTTATGTGCTGGTCGCTTATCTGCCAAAGTTACAATTTGGTGATCTTTCATAAAAAGGGCATTGAAAATGTGATTGCTGATTCGCTGTCTCGTGTTAATCCGTAAAAAATTGATGTTTTATTTTGTGGGTGGGGGTGTTATGAGCCACATTCATTTGTTGGCTGTTTCCATTCTGCCCTCTTGTGTTCTCTGTGTATGTTTGTTTCAGATGGGCGGTTCCTGGAGATAATTTATTGGTGGCTGCCATTGGTTCTCCTCTTCACCTGATCCAGATATAAGGACTGCCACAGACACTCAATCGGGGCCATGATTGTGCCATTGCGTGTGACTCGATAGTTTGCCATTTGCCTCGTTATTGTTGTTCATTTAAATTTTTAAATGTCTTGTTAGAGAGAGAGAGTGTGTTGGTGTGTAAGATTGTGATCTGTCATAATTATGTTGTATTTTTTTTCCCACCATCTTGTGATATTGCAAGTTAACTTGACCCAAGCCTGATTGACTATGATTTTGGATTCTGATTGTAAATTATTTGCTGTTAACTCCTGTGTATATATATCTTGTAAACATTTTGTTAATCTTAATTTTTGTCAAGTTGAGGGACGTAGGGGGTTGGACGCCATTTTATTTTGAGATCACTTTTCACATTGTTTTGGGTTTAGGGAGTCAGGTAAGTTGAAACTGTATTTTATTTCTTTTGGGTTCTTTAAATTTGATTTAGGAAGTGTAGAGGGTTAACAAAGAGGATTTTTTGTTTGTTATTTTGGCCTTGTCTGCCCCTGACGCTAAACCCCAACTTGTAGATAAATTGTTTATTCAACATCCCTCTGGTTCCGAGACTCTCTTCCTTTTCCTGTTACGGCTGACCCCTAGCGGTCATTACAGTTGTTTAAAAGAAGTATAGTAATAGCACACTTGAATAAACATATCTTTCATAAGGGCAGTGGAGATCTCAAGTTGATTTCCATATGGCAGAAATGCACAGTAAAAATCAAACAGTTAATTAAATGTCATGTAATCAAACAGACGGTGAACACTATTAACTGTAAGGTTAACAGTAGGAAGGCTGCATATATATATATATATATATATATATATATATATATATATATATATATATATATATATATATATATATATATATATATATATATACCTTCAATACAATTACCGAGATGAGACCCTTGAGCAAGGCACCGAACTTCAATTTTTGCCCGGGCGTTGCAGCATTGACTACCCACTGCTCTGGATGTGTGTTCATTTCTCACTACTCTGTGTGCACTTGGGTTGAATTCAGAGCAAAAAATTCTGAGTAAGGGTCAACATATTTGGCTATACATCACTTATAAAGAGCCAGTTTTACTAAACAGGGTTAATTAGCGTGAGAGGGCACAATTCTGCATCTCCGTTCAGTTTTTACTGTGTCAATATTAGTTTCACTTGCATGGGCAATGTGAATTGATGATAATCTGAGCTAAGAATTTCCCATGCAGTTGGATCTTTATAAGGGTGACCAAATATGCCATTTTCCCAGGACAAGTCCTGGCTAGGATTTCTATTTTACTTAAAATATCCAGGTTTTGGCTTTGGTTTCCTGTTTTCATACTTGATAAAGCTAATGATCGTTTAACCAGTAACATACAGACATTGTATGTAATTGACTGATCTTGGTGCGTGAAAAGGTGGGATCTACAGAGAAAATGATTCAAATGTGTGTACATATTACTGTTACTGCGCAGCCAGATGTGGATATTTTAGGCAATATAGAAATCCTGGCCAAGACCTGTCCTGGGAAAATGGCACATTTGGTCACCCTATTTTTAAACTGATTCTACAGATTGTTTTATTCAGCATGCTGAAGTGAAATCAGAAATGCTATTGGGATAGTTTTTAATACCATTTGGGCTGGTTTTGTTGCACAGATCTGAAAACCCTCATTCAGAAATAATCAATTGTATAATTTTTGAAGAACTTTTCCTTCACAATAAAGTTTTTCAACTATAAAAAAAAACTATAAAAAGTCAAATGCATTGCATTTTGGACTAGTATTTCCTGTATACCAAATCTGGTGAGTGGATAATAATTAGGTCTATTTTATTTATTTTTTTCGTTTGTTTCAACATTTTTAAAAATGTTTCTATCTAGAGTTTTGAATTTAACCAAATAATTGGAATAATTCATAAAACATTAGCAAATAAATCTCAGTCTCCATCCAGTGAGTCAAATAGAACTATCACGTAATAGAGTAGAATAGAGTAGAGGCCAATGCATTTAATTTGTATATATAATAATTTACTTACGTTTCAGGGAAAACAGATGAAGCACAATACATGGGGTCATTAGTTCTGGATGTGGATGCTTGCTGTTTGGGAATGCAGTCGCGTAAGACTATTATACAGAAATACTTAGATGAAAGACTTTGTTTTAGGCATCTCAGAATGACCAAAAAAACCCCCAAAAAAAACATATTAGATGCTGTGTAATGACCATCTCAATCACATAAAGTCACATGGAAGAATTTATCCATCAAATGCTTTTCCATCTCCCATTATTCACATTAACTCTTTTTGCACAAGTCAAATTTGGCATTTGTTTTGGATGTGATTCTACAAGATGCGCATAAACACCGTGGAAACAGTGAATGGAAACATAGCCACTGCCTGCTTTGACTATTCAAAATCAAAGCACATGCAAATTATTTTTTGTAACACTAGAGCAAGGATACTCAAATTGCTTAGCTCAGGGCTAGTGAATCCTAAGAGAAATTAAACAGAATTTTCATTTTGATTTAAAGCTGTGCAGTAACTAAAATTTACAGCTATGTTTGCTTCCATTTTAAATACCATTCTGTAAGGTTATATTAATATTTTTAATTCAAGTAGGCTATGGATGGAACAAGAATAATTTGTGGATTACGCCAAAAATGCTGTCCACTTGATCTTAACTTATGTATGATTGCATCCATGATTTGTCATTTAATATTCACAAACTGGCAGCTATGCCTATTTTGTTTTGTTTAAGTTATGCACGAAACAATGTATTTCTGCACTTTTACTGCACACATCTCTTTCATTTTTCGATCTCTCTCATGCTGGAACCCATTTTAGCAGGTGTGCTGTCAGTGTTGGTGTTTTGTCCACTAAAACTTTAATGCTCATTCTCTGTTTATTACGTCAACATATTAAGACATTTGTTCACAAAACAAAAAAAAAAAAAAAAAAATCAAATTCAATTTGCATAATTTTAATATTGTTATCATGCAATCTGCATAAAAGTTTTGATTCCTTAATACAAGCTCAACTGCTGAGATTATGTTTGTAATTTTTTTTTTTTTTTTTTTTTTTTGTGATATTGAAACTGGTGACGAGAACTTTTAATATGATATGATATAGTTATATTTTTCCATAATAACCATATTGAAAAAATGCAAAAATAACTATATCATGATACTATTGAATGAATTACTCATATCATGATATAAGATTTTGTTCATATCGCCCACCTAACATATACCCTATACAAGCAGGAAAGTATCTGGAATTACCTATAAATCCCTCACATAACTGCAAGATTCATTTTCGCATAGAAGAAAAAAATATTTTGTCAAATAGATGGTCATTAAAGGGGGGGGGGGTGCAATGCTATTTCTTGCATACTGAGTTTTTTACACTGTTAAAGAGCTGGATTCCCATGCTCAACATGGACAGAGTTTAAAAAAATTAAATTGTACGTTTGAAGGAGTATTTTTGTTCCAAAAATACCTCTTCCAGTTTGTCACAAGTTTCGGAAAGTTTTTTTTCGAGTATGACTCTGTGTGACGTTAGATGGAGCGGAATTTCCTTATATGGGTCCTAAGGCACTTCTGCCGGAAGAGCGCGCGCTCCCGTATAGCAGAGCACTGAGAGCACAACAGACATTCACTGATCAGAGCGAGAGACCGAATTGTCACAAAACAAGTGTGTTTTTGGTTGCCAGGGCAAGACAATCTTGCACAGATTACCAAAAAAAAAAAAAAAAAACAGCATTAAGGGACCAGTGGATGCAGTTTATTTTTACAGAGCATCAACGGAGTTGTGCAAGTGTTTTTGTTTGTTTTGAGTTAATTAGCTGATAAGAATGTGGCAGCAGGTGTCTTCAATGTTGAACCTTTTCACAATATTCTAATTTTCTGATACTGAATTTGGGAATTTCCTTTGTTGACTGTTATAAACATCAATTTAAAAGAAATAAACAGTGTTTAATGAAGTTTCTTTCTTTCTGAAGTCTGGTATATTATTATTTATTTAAAAAATGGAATTGTGTTAAACACATTGTGCCCACTGTATCGTTGTTTGTGCTACTACACACATTGGCTAGTTAAATTTATTCTCTGAAAAACTTCAGTGCTTTTTATGCGTTTTAGACCATGTGTCTTAAATTAGGATAACGGTTACATGTGTGACTACGTTAAATTTGTTTGTCTCCTGCGTGGATCTTGTTAGTATCTTTCTAAACTGGCTTCTAATTGTTTCATTGTGTAAGTGACATAATACATTGTTATATTTGATTAATCCTAAACTCTTCTGAAATCATTATGACTACTAAACTGTGAGGAGGGTTTTTTAACCGCAAATCTATCGCTAGGGTAGGTCAAACTGAAGGCTCGAGAATGATAGGAGCACTAGCAAGTTAGCAAGTTGTATGGGAAAAGACTAAATAAACTACACTTTTGTCATAACCAAGCAGTAGGCTGCCGACAAAATATGTATTAGTCTACCTAAATACCTATTAGGGATACCTATATCCTCTGACTAACATCAGACTGGCGAATTTGTGATCAGATCTGTGTGAAGCTAGCATGAGACTTAAAATAGACATTAGGTCCCCAGTGAACGGATAATTGAAAGTATAGTGAATCTAATATAATCAAATATAAACATTTATACATAATCAAACTTGTGATCAGTTTTAAATAGAAACATTGTCTAACTTCAGTGATCACTTAAAACTGGATTCAGATTTAACTAGTGTTGGGCCGTTATCAGCGTTAACGCGAGACTCTTATCAGGCGATAAAAAAAATATCGCCTATTCTCAAAGTTGGGTTGAGAGCTGAGTCTATACTATGCGAGCTATGATGACTTTCACCTTGATATTTTATATAACCGACTGGCTGAGGCCAGCCTAAAAAGATGCTCAGGACAGTTGACGGGCCACTGCTGCGCATCGTCACTAAAAGCTTATCTTTTTCACGTGTTTTAAGCTTTACCGCTTGTCTATTTAAACATTAAAGCATCCAAACACAAGACGCGGAAAAGCTGAACAGAGTAGCGTGTGCCGCGCACGAGAGAGAGAGAGCGGCGTATCACGGACAGCGACACTGAACCGAGCTCTCTTCTGCGAAGTTCTCCTCAAAGTCCCTCCTGCACCTGAACGAACAAATACAAATCGCAGTTTGAAAAAACAAAAAGATGTGAAAGAGCCAAATTCAGTACTCGCGGTGTGCTGGTGTTCAGGGCTCACGCAGAGAAAGGCGTCTCAAAACACTTAAACATCGAATTTGCTTATTTTTGCTCTTGTGCCTACAAATACATACAAAATATGACAAAATTATCCACCTTGGAAATTACGTGCCTAATTTAGCTGCTGGCTGCTGTAATGTTAATCCAAGAAAATGAAGGAAAATAACTCTTGACTGAATTACATTGTAGTTTTAACAATCAAACCAAATATTATTCAGACGCCAGATATAATTTTTTTTTCTATATATATATATATATATATATATATATATATATATATATATGTATATATATATATATATATATATAACAAAACTGTTATAATGTGAGAAATGTTAAAGGTGCCTGAATAAATGTAGGTTTGATTGTAAATTTCATTTTTACATCGAAGACTATCCAGTGCTATTTTACATTTAATTATTTGGTTTCTGTACCTTGACACCTACACACTTGAAAAAAACGTAAACATTGGTGTGAAACAGGCGTAATGTTGTTTGCACCTTGTGCAGTGTGGAATTAGTTTACAGCTTTTTCAAGCACTTTGTGATGCATTTTGGAAACAGGGGATGAGCCCCTTTTCTAATGCACCACCTAGCTTGATAAACACCTTCTCAAAATAATTACTGTTTGTCAATTTTATTTGGGTAACACACATATTCTGAATGCCTTCGGCAGAATTCGAATGAGCCATTTTAATCTAGATTAATCTAGATTAATCCAGATTAATTTCAAGATCACAGTGAGATTAATCTAGATTTAAAAAAATTAATCTATGCCCACCACTAGATTTAACACAGTTACAATAAATTTACACTAAATTCTGATAAATTCAGAATCGCAACTAAAAGACAGAGTACGCATTAAAGCTTCGACCAGGCTGCTAGATTCTGCTATTTAGACTTGCTAAGGGATCCTAACAAAACAATGAAAAATGAGATTTCAGCAAACATTTTTCTGAGAATATGTCTAAGCAAACCCCACCCCCCCCACTTCATAGTTTTTTAATTATAAAACAATAGACAGAAACGCAGCCATCATTATAAGCGATTTATTTGATCACTAGAAAAATACAATAAGAACAATCTGAGTAAGAAAATAAGAAAAATAAAAAAAAAATAACTATGTCTGCCAAATCCTGTACATCCTGAGATTGCTAGAAATACAGCATTTACAATGAATTCTGCTGATTGTTCATCTAGTCAATTATCACCATTTTGACATCCTGATGGCCAGTTATAGAGATGGTAATAATACAAATGCGCCATGAAGTCAATAATCACACTCTATTTCATATAGACAGCATTCACATTGATAGCAGTGATTACAAAGTAATAGCGAGCTGATTTGCACGCAAACAGATGGTAATCATGCAGATACAGTCACATTCAACATAAAACACAATCTCACATGAAAAATGTAGAAAAATAAAACGAAATAAAGAAAAAGATGATTGCTAAGTTATGGCTCCATCTGATTACAGGTGCGTCAGAGCGCTTCACGAGAGAGCACCAGAATTCAAATGCACTCTTACGCCCATCTTTTACTTTTTTTAGTGGATCATCTCATTTTGTTTGTGACACTGTATGCTACAAAATCATGCTTTTCTACTACCAAGACACAGTTTCTGAGTGTGAGTTATTCTATAAAGGACACAAACAGTTCTGTTGCTGAAGAACTGAAACGTAAACAAAGGAATTATGATCCATATTACAACATTATTGCTTCTTTGGACTAAACGTGCTCCATGAGATGTCGTTCAGTCGACCCTTACCTCTCTAACTAAACGGGGATTTACAGCTGTGGATGTGTGGTATGTACAGCGTTGTCATTGCTCATGATTTTATGTGCACTGTTTACACAAATGTAGCAAATACAGCCTTCTGTCGTCGATGCTTGAGCCTTAGATCTTTATAATGATATATCGTTTGTCAAGATTACATTTTTCCTGTTTCATTTAATAAATTCGTAAACATTGACACGTGCAAAAAGGTGGAGGTTAAAAGGCACTCAGAAATCATCTTTTAGAAAGCGTGTACATCTAGTGAAATTAGTTATATTTCACTGCTGATTGTTTAAATTGCTTTAAATATCTTTATTTTTTTTTTAAACCACAATACTTAAAATACATGCAAACAACATGTTTTCATGACCATACAGCACAGCAATCTCACTTGAGCATGTAACCGGGATAGAGATGATAGTACAAAATCTCTTCGCTTTACAAAATTTATACTGGTTAATTGTGTCTCTGGTATATCACACACCCCTGCTTCTTTAATACCAGATTAAAGATAAATGAGTTTTAAATTATTATTATTATTAGTAGTAGTAGTAGTAGTAGAATGATGTAGAGTCTTGGGGAAGTTGTGGCCTAGTGGTTAGAGTTTGACTCCTAACCCTAGGGTTGTGGGTTCGAGTCTCGAAAAAAAAAAAAAAAAAAAACTGTTTGGAAAAAATACACACTAAAGATGTGGCCGTAATAAACATTTTCAGAAACATCTGACAATTTCTGCACATTAATTTCCCTAATCAGCTAAAATAAGTAAGAGTACTGAAAGTAATAATGTTAAAATATGCTAGAAAGACAAGTATGTTTGGTGATGTTACTCTGATTCTTCTTCTGGAAGACATTTCCATCTGGTTGGACTTTCCATTTAAGTTTTGCATCTTTTGCAATCCCCATCTCCTGAAGTATCTTCTCCATCTGAAGAATACAAACAGTCTAATATTACTTGGTACTCTTGGTAAGATTTTCCATTATTAATATGTTTTCTGTATAATGTACGTGTTCTTAAATGAAGTCACCTGCAGCAGAATCTCTGTCTTCACTGAAGGATCATTTAAATTTTGACTTTACTTGACCTCCAGCCTCACTGTATTTATCTTCTTCACTGTGAGACACACATACAGTATGAAGAATTGCAAATGATCAGCAAATTATTATAGCAGAGTATACTGTAATGGTTTGCATTTCCCTTCTGAGTGTCTTAGTGCACTGATTGTCAGCAGTGTTGAGCGTAATGCAAGTTACGTAATTAGATTACTTTTAATGTAGTAATGCAAACTAGTATAGTGCATTACTTTTTTTTTTTATTTACAAGAAAATATCTGTTTTTCAAATAACTCAAAATAACAATTCAAGTTAATGAATGCTAATGCATTCCTTAGGCTTGGCTTATATTGAAAATTGGGTACACAGTTGTAATGTTGTTGAAATGACAAATGTAAAAACACACCTGAGTAGCAGACAGAAGCATATTTAATTGGACACTCCAAATCATTCCACTCTCCAGGGAGAAATGCTCCCGCACAGAACTGTTTGCCACCATAATTGTTTGGCTGTCCACTATTCCACAATCTGAATGTGGATTTGCTCTGATCAGACCAGACCCAGGGAGCATTCGCACCCGTCCGATAGAGACCGATCCATATTCCTTGTGTAAAACCATTTGGTACAGTTTTCAAAAGCTCATCATAATCTGTCTGGTCATGGGCGGTGGCGAGATCGATGTAATGCTCTCTGCAGTACGCCTGAGCCTCTGTCCAGTTCATGTAGTCAGGAATAAAGTAAAACACATAAGAGTTCACACTGGAGCTTAGAGCTGCGAACAGAGACATGAACACATTTAAATGACTAGTAAATACATTTGCTTTATAAAATTAAGATGTTAAATAAGACTAAAGCAATGTTATATTTTAATGAAAGTCACCTAGGATGAAAAGGTTTACAAATGTAACAATAGAGATCACCATGCTTCCCCAGATGATTGATTACATTTAAGAATTGAAACTGTCTTTCTTCTTTCTTTAAAATACATAAAATACATATACACTAATGAAAACATATTGTTCCATTTGGTTGACACAGTTAAATCTTTTTTTATGGGGGATTTTTATTTTTACAGACAAATGTTTCATATTTTTTTAAATAGAATTTACACAATCGAACGATTCATAGGCAAGGCAAGCTTGTTTTATATAGCACATTTCATACACAATGGTAATTCAAAGTGCTTTACATAAAATTAATTAAAATAATAATACAAAATAGGAGAATTAAAAATGTTTAAATAATCTAAAATGTATTTAAAATGAATTAAAACAGTTAAGTATAGAAAAAGATTGTACATAAAAACAGTGCAATCGGGTCGGAAATCGCACAGTGCTCATTCACTAAATGCACAGCTAAATGCAGGCTAAATGCATTGCCTATTATGAACAAACCCAACTGTAAAAATCTTCAAAATATAAGTAAAACTGATAATGCCTGACCCTGGTAATGTAATCTTCTCTTTAACCCATGGAAACACAAACATTAAATTGAATGTGTTCCATTTTACTTCTAATGAAAATAAAATACAGCTGTAGTTCTAAAATTGTTATGCAAAATCTTTAATAATGATTTAAAACCATCTGATAATGCAAATCTAATTTAATCACCAATTTTTGGGTGATTCAATTATTATCATTATTATTATTATTATTATTATTATTATTTTTTTTTTTTTTTTTTTTTTTTTGCAAAACCAGTGCAACTCACCTAATAACAGCACCAAGATCAAATCCATCCTTATGTCAAAACGCCAACTAATAATCACATGTGCACAAACACTCCTGATTGCTTTAAGAGTCTGTGCTTGATAGTGACGCATCATTGCTGACACACATTTTGCCTGGAAAACAACATTCAAAAGACAAAAGCAGAGATTTCCATTTCCACCTAAATAAACATCCCTGCTGTGGTGTCACTGGAATTATCTTACAGATAATGATTTGCATTATGCCCTGCAAGTCCATTCAGATGAGAAACTGAGGGACTAGTCAAAGCAGGTAGGGAAGCAGAGGATATAGAACTTTAGAAACAGAATCTAAACAAGTGGCTTGTTTATCCAATCACCGAATTCAAATGTGATTCTTCTTAAAGCTACAGAATACTGGCCTCCCAGCAAACTATAAGGTTAACAGATTAATTACCATTGTTACCAACATAAAAATTGTTTCAGACACCAGATTCTGCATATTGGTGATAAGAAAAGAGAATATCAGCATAAAACTCTTGCCATTGCCAGCTTTTTGAGAAGGAAACATGTTTCTTTTTCTGGCATCCTGTGGCAGTCAGGTGCATTAGCCAATCAGCCTCTCAGCTCTTAATAGCCGCTTTTCCACTGTTGGGTCAGTGCGAGGGAGTGCTTTAAATGGGCCAGGCTGGGCTAATAGTCTCGGATCTGTAGCACCAAGGCCAAAATAGTACTGCGTTTTGGCCCAAAGTTTTCGTCGGCCAAAAAACCCTGGCCGTTGGCCACAAGGAAGCCCCTACGAGGCACGATCAAGCCCCGGAAATGACAGTGGTAACGCGACTGGCCCTTGCACGCACTAGCACGCCTGCTTTAAGCTCTTGGCTTGGCTTGAGGAGCCAAGAACGTGTCCTGGCAAAAGCGACCGGTTCAAGGTTGTGGCACGGGGACATAACATTTCCGTTCCATCCATCAGGGAATGAGGGTTACGTGCATAGGAGGAGGCCACACTCAGTTTGGAGTGGGCCCTCACCCCCAGGGCGCACGGCTCGCATCCACTATCCAGTGAGACAGCCTTACACTTCTGCAGACCTCTAAAGCAGACCAGGAGCTGCTCAGAGCTTCCGAAGCTCTGGGTGCGGTCCAAGTATATGCAAAGTGCTTTTACGGGACACAGCAAAGGGAAGGCTGGATCTGCCTCCTCCAGGGGCAGCGCTTGCAGGTTCACCACCTGGTCTCAGAAGGGAGTGGTGGGAACCTTGGGCACGTATCCTGGCCGGGGTCTCAGGACAACGTGAGAGTGGGCCGGCCCGAACACAAGGCACTCTTCACTTACCGAAAATGCTTGGAGGTCCCCAATCTTTTTGATGGAAGTGAGCGCGATCAGGAGTGCTGTCTTGAGAGACAGGAACTTTAGCTCGACTGAATCCAGTGGCTCAAAGGGACCCCTCTGAAGTCCCGCCAGGACAATAGAGAGGTCCCAGGAGGGAATCAGGGGTGTCCTTGGAGAGTGTAACGTTCTGGCACCCCTCTGGAGCCTAACGATCAGGTCATGCCTCCCCAGGGACCGGCCGTCCATTCCATCGTGATGGGCTGCAATGGCAGTCACATACACTTTCAGGGTGAAGGGTGACAGCCCACGTTCCGACCTTTCTAGCGGGAAAGAAAGCATGACTCTGACCGGGCATCTCCGGGGGTCTTCTCGGTGAGATGAACACCAATTCGTGAACAGTCCCGAGGGGGGCAGCCCCGCCGAATCCTCATTCTTAGAGGTCGATAACCCATCCCCCCGATGCAGCAATCGACATCTGATCCTCGGGTGGTGCACCGAAAGACACGCTGGGGGCGCTGTGAGACGGCCCAGCAGAATCATTCGGCAGCTGCACAGGACACGCGCTGCGGGAGGAGTGAGAGGTCCGTGGGTCATCGCCCGGCGGAGAAGCTCTCACTGTAACCCTCAGATCTCCCAGAGCGCCAGTCGGCGGTCCCATTCTCAAGCCAGGGAAACCGGGTCGGGTGGCAACAGAGGGGTCTGTTGCACTCCCCTTGAGGAGTGAGAGACGTGATCACAGCGCTGCCAACCTCAGCGTGTTGGACACCCAGACACTGCAGACAACGCTCGTGACTGTCAACCGAAGACAGGAAATGACCACATCCAGAAGGACACTGACAAAACGGCATCTTGAAAAAGACGTGAATAGTCCGTGATTTGCTCCTTTAAAAACTGCTCTTTCAGCCGAAGCGCCCAGGGGAATCGCTGTCACAGGGACAGCGCTGTACTGCGCCGTCACACCGACCAGGAACAGCTCTCGAACACACAGATGATGGCTTTGTAGAGACTGGATACATCAACTACTCAGCTCTGAAGCAAAAATCTAATGAGTGGATGCATCTGTCGCCCTATTTATACCCGTTGGCATGGGGAGTGGCTCAGGTATGTTAAATCGACTAGCCAATTTTCATTAGCGTTTTCTCTTAAACTCAGAGATGATTGGCCTCCCAAGTGAGACCCCATATGTCGTTTGACATAACTCGTAGTGACCGACAGGGTAACTGCAGGAATAGGGATCTAGGATTTTTTTAAACACAGGGGACACAGTGGGGCCAAAATTTAAAGAGGGGGGCCAAGTATTAAGCACAAATGTTTTTCATTATTTAATTGCTGCTGCCAACACTAGCAGATTAGTTGTCAAATTACGTGAATGAAGCAGCAAATAAAAAATATATTTTTTTTTTTATAAAGTTAATCTTTTAGATGGGTGAAATAAAGTATTACATGAAACAATGATGTTTGCATGCACACTTCTCGGTTCAGTTGGACTGAATTCATTACGATTGATGAATCTGATGGTAGTGTTTACATGAATGTTAAATGAAGTGGTCAGGTTGATGTGCGCGTTTATGTCACAAGCTTTAAATCTTAATATATATTTTTTTTTTGACGTGCACACTGCTCAAATATTAAAATTGAAAGTGACATGGATAATATCGAGTTTCTCACCATTTGCACATAATACCCACTCTTCTACATGGTTTATTTATTTGTTTTTATCAGCGGAATTAATATTTACCTGTTTATGGATAAATATACATATAAATCGATGTGCTGTGATACTCATATTTATCATGCAAAAAAAAAAAAAATACGCCCCTCACTCCCAAACTGGGTTCCTGTGGAAGATTATCCAAAACAAAGTTTTCCTGTTCCACGTCACAGTTGCCGAGCGAAAGGAGAGTTTTATAATGACGGGACACACATTTATACAGTACTTTATTCCAAAAGAAGAGCCGCTAGTTACATGCACACTCAATCATATTAGAAGAGGAATAAATCACCACCTTCAATCCAGTCAAAATTCCATTCAAATCAAGCTCAATCGGATTGATTAAGGTGTTTACATGAACGTATTTCAATCTGACTGAGCCGTCAATCCGATTACAAACAGATAATTTGGGTGCATGTTAACGTAGCCAATGTGTGTGCCAAATCACTCTAATTTATTAATGTTTTTGACTTTTTATTCAAAATATTTAGATTTTATTTTTGTTATCACTAACTTTATTCTCATGCTTTAAGATTATTTTGTTACATGGCACTAAAATGCAGTCATTTTATATCTCACCCATCATTATTTTAAATTGCAAATCTTTGAAGAAGATTTTTATTGGTCAATATATGAACTAATCAAGTATAATCAATGTGAATCTAGCCATTTATGTGTCCAGTTATTCTACTGTTATAATCATGAATTTGCCTATGTGTAGAGGCCTGCATCAGAAGGGAATGTGCAGAGAGTGCAGGGGTATAGTATATGGTGCAACTGCACACTCTATTTAGACATTAGACAAAATATATTAAGAGACCTCCTTGGTGCAGATATTACAAAAATACAGTATATGGTAAAGTTGCATGTCCCGTTTCACTTAAAATAAATTTTACATCCTAAAACAAGCTGGAGACACAGCCAAAAAAGGTAAAAAAAAAAAAAAAAAAAGTTGTTAAAAACATTTGTATGAAATGTATTGAACATGGGCACACCTTTGGAAGCACTGTATAAAACAGACTTCGGCAGCGCTCTTTCGTTTTTATTTCCTTTTGATTTTAAAAACAGGTTAGCAACTATAGTTTTGGGAAACACATCCCTGGACGAAACAGTTGGGAGCTGCATTGCCCCTTGCTGACTGCAACTTGATTCTCCCTCTCTATCTCTATCTCACTCCTGTCACTCTCAGTGGCAGGCATAGGTTTCTTTTTTTATTCAGAAACCATAAAATGTCTCTTGCATCATCCTTCTTCTTCATGATTTCTACCTTTGCCAAACATTATGGTTAACAAAACAGCTGATTTTAAACACTTCATTACTACACTTCAGAATAGACGGTTCAACGGTTAACTTAAATGTGAATACTATATTTAATTTAGCTGCTAAATAAATCAAAAGGTTATGTAAACTAGCGAGATCGGGCAAGTCACAAATCTGCAGTGTTGGGAACGTTACTTTAAAAAAGTAATTAGTTATAGTTACTCACTACTTGTTCCAAAAAGTAACTGAGTTAGTAACTGAATTACTCTATAATAAAAGTAACTCGTCACCAGGGAAAGGAACTATTTGCGTTACTGTAAAAAAAAAAAAAAAAAAAAAATTGCTACATGTCAGAGAATTTGTACTTTTTTTCAGTTTTTACAAGTCAGTTGAAATTAGTAGAACAGACAGGTACATAACTTTCAATATTTATTGCACGTCAACAGACAGCAAGAGTTTTATCCTGCACTTCAAGTATTATCTTTGTAGGAAAAGTGTTTTTGGCCACTAGCTTTGTAGATGCGTGTCACACATTACATGTAAACATTACATGCACGTTCATGCCTTTGACCACAATGAATTTGAAGTAGTGCTTATATCTTCACCTTGAAAATGCCAACTTTTCATCGGATTGCTCCTTACTCGCCATCTCTGCTGCGAATCTCTGTGTAGCTGTTGCGTGTGTGTGTGTGTGTGTGTACTTGTTTTTCTATTCTGGTGGGGACTTAAACCTGAATACACACAGACTCATGGGGACTTGTGTCACGGTGGGGACCTAAATTGAGGTCCCCACGGGTAAACAAGCTGATAAATTACACAGAATGAAGTTTCTTGAAAATCTAAAAATGCAGAAAGTTTCCTGTGAGGGTTAGGTTTAGGGGTAGGGTTGGCGTAGGGCGATAGAAAATACGGTCTGTACAGTATAAAAACCATTACACCTATGGAGAGTCCCCACAAGGATAGCTGACCAGTGTGTGTGTGTGTGTGTGTGTGTGTGTATATGTGTGTGTTTGGCCGCGTGTGCCGGCATGTATGTAAAAACACTGGCTCTGATTGGCTACCATGAAACACATGACTCTGCCTTAGCCAATCACAATTGCTTATCTCGTCATTAACCCACCTCCTCACTCGCTGTGTGAGCCATGGGTGCGTTCGGATTGCATATTATTAAATCAATGCATAGTAACGCACCGCATTTAACGTTCAGTAACGTTAACGGCATTGTAACGACGGGAAAATTAGTTAATTACCCCTTTACTGAAAAAATAACGCCATTACCTAACGCCGTTCTTTTAAACGCCGTTATTCAAACACTGCAAATCTGTTACTAAATTCTAAATTAAATAAAAATTAATCTTTAAAACTATATAAAAAGTTGTTTATTTCCTCTTTTTTCTTCTTTTGTTCTTGATGAACAAACATCATGTCACGATCATCAGCTGGAGTGCCCATGAACTCCAATAGAGGGCACTCCACTCAGGACTCCACTCAGGCATTTTGTATTTCCATTCCCAACTCCATTTCCCATAATCCTGTGCTTAGGGCTAATAACCACCAGGCGTTCCCCATTGCCACTCCCTTATATAAACTTAAGTTTGGACTCTCCTATAGTGCAAAGTCTTGTTTAGTCCTGTCTGGCATTTCCGTGTGGTTTCCCTGTGTTTGTTCCTTCTGTGTCAATATCTTGGATTGTTTATACCGACTGTGATTCTCTACATACTTGACGCTGTGCTCTGATTACTGCCTGTCTGACCGTTCTATGGTACCCAGCACAACCATGGATCCAGTAGACCAGCTATTACGTCTACGTCAAGGAGGCCTATCTGCTGAGGAGTGTGTTAACACTGGGGAAGTCGTGGCCTAATGGTTAGAGGGTTGGACTCCCAATCGAAAGGTTGTGAGTTCTAGTCTCGGGCCGGACGGAATTGTGGGTGGGGGGAGTGCATGAACAGCTCTCTCTCCACCTTCAATACCACAACTTAGGTGCCCTTGAGCAAGGCATCGAACCCCCAACTGCTTCCCGGGCGCCGCAGCATAAATGGCTGCCCACTGCTCCGGGTGTGTGCTCACAGTGTGTGTACGTGTGTGTTCACTGCTCTGTGTGTGTGTGCATTTCGGATGGGTTAAATGCAGAGCACAAATTCTGAGTATGGGTCACCATACTTGGCTGAATGTCACTTCACTGTTAGACAGGCATTTTGGGTTTTCATGGGCTGTATGCCAAAATCATCAGTATTAAAACAATAAAATACCTGAAATATTTCAGTTGGTGTGCAATGAATCTAAAATATATGAAAGTTAAATTTTTATCATTGCATTATGGAAAATAATGAACTTTTTCACAATATGCTAATTTTTTGAGAAGGACCTGTATATACGAGTTACTTTAAAACTAGGTTAGCTTATATGCTCTTTATTTTTCAACTAAACAAAATTCCTTGTTGTTTTATTTTATTTTAATAAGCCACTCACCACTTCCTGCCATTGAGGACAACCAGAAGAAACGCTGTCTACGTCGAGTTTGCAGCATTCTTAAAGACTCCTCTCACCCTGACCACAGACTGTTTAAATTCTTGCCCTTCAGGCGCTTCAGGATATTCTGGACAAGGACCAGCAGATCCAGGAACAGCTTTTCCCCTACAGCTGTCTCCTTGCTGAACTCTGACATTTTTAACCTAACGTGTTATTTATTCCCTTGGAATCGAACCCACAACCTTGCGCTGCAAACGCAATGCTCTATCACCAGATTTATTTTTTATTTACAACAAGCAAAAAACAGTAAACTTGTTATTACTTGTACTACAGTCTGTTCATCCAGAATACTGAGTAATCCATTTGCATTTTGCGCTAGTGTAAATGATATTCATATGTTCATAGTTCTGTCTGTAGTGGACTACACTTTTACATAATCCATCTTTATAGTATGTTCATTGTACACCTGTATATCATGCTGATAGTGTTTAAAATCTGTAAATTATGTTCATATAATACTTATCTGTATAGTTATTGTACACCTTGTATATTCTGAACTTACTGCTTATTGTACTTCTGGTACAGTTAAATGCTAACTGCGTTTCATTGCCTTGTACCTTACATGTGCAGCGCCAATAAAGTTGAATTTAATCTAACGTATTTTTCTGGACTATAAGTCACACTTTTTTTTTTTTCATAGTTTGGCTGGTGCTGCGACTTATAGTCAGGTGTGACTTATTTATCAAAATTAATTTGACATGAACCAGGAGAAATTAACCAATAGAAAACATTACCATGTACAGCTGCCAGAAGGCGCTCTATGCTGCTCACTGCTCCTGTAGTCTACCCCTAATCAACACAGAGCGCCCATTCGCAGCTGGAGGTGGTAATATTGTCTCTTGTTTCTTGGTGCTAAATAAATGCGACTTATTGTCCAGTGCGACTTATATATGTTTTTTTCCTCATCATGACATATTTTTGGACTGATGCGACTTATACTCAGGTGCGACTTATAGTCCAAAAAATACGATGATCTAAATAAATGGTTTTCCAAAATGTTTGCCACCACAAATAAAATGATTGCATGAGTAGTTCAGCCCATTCATTACTTTAATGTTAAGGATGAATAGAGATAAGAGGGTCATTTTAAAATCATTAAGCTCATTAACTTGGACAATATTCTGCTGAGCCCCTTCATGCTGATTTCTTCTCTGTGCTATTTTTGTATTGCATCACGAAACAATGAGGCAGTCGATCTTTTTGATCACGTTCATAGGAATCCATTTATTGCCCCAGTGTGAGCAAACACTGCGAGCTACCATGACATTCTTGGTGCAGAAGAGATGGGACCAAGTCACACATGTGCAAGTCTCAAGTAAGTCCCAAGTATTTTTTTCTTGGGCAAGTCAAGTCAAGTCACAAGCTATGTCAAGTCAAGTCAAGTCCTGTAGTAAGTCAAGTCAAGTCCAAGTCAAGTCACCTTATTATTGTAATTTTACCTGCAGAATCTGATCTTACAGTTTTTTTCAATTGCTTAAGCACAATTTTGAAAACAGGACCCGGTTTTTCAAACCCCTTCACACAATTAGCACAACACTACACCAAAGTAGCACAACACCTCAGATCATTTGCAAAATGAAACACTTTTGTCAAACTATACAATGTCTTATAAAAACCTTATTTTGTTGTCATAACATAAACGCAACCATCTTATAGTCTGACTCTGTTTGAATCAGTTAAACACTCCTGTGCTCAACCTAAAAAATGTTTAGCATTTACACAGAAAGTGTAAAAATAAATTCACCAACACCACATAACACCAATTGTGCAGACTGATGAAAATATTAATTTATTTTCATGTACTCAAGTCAGTCAATACTGAACATTTCAACAAAACATTCATAAAACATTTTCCAGTTTTCATATATTACAGTATTACTGAACGTACCATTGTACTCTAAGCTTACAGTAATACTGTAACATAAATTACATATCCAGTTCAGTAACGAAAAAAAAAAACCCAAAAAACTAAACATCTCTCCGCTGTTGCCTTTTATAGTGTTTTAACCTGATTGGTGTGTCTACAATTAAGCACCAGTGTGTGTGCCAGGCGGCAAGGAATTCAACCGGAAGTTGAAGTCGGGTGGGGGCTGCCATCTTTTAGCAGAACTTCACTTGCGTTAGCATTCCCATTGACTCCCATTCGTTTTGGCGTCACTTTGACAGCGAATAACTTTACATCTGAGGCGTTTAAAGACTCTGTTTGTCCATTATTTATTTCTAAAGATACACGACAATGTATAAAGTGCTCCATTACCTTCTATGGTACATTATGGCCCCGTATAAACAGTTTTTGTAAAAAATAGGCTAACGATTGCGTCATAACCACTCGACTCTGTCGCATTACCGTACAGACAGGAGGAGAAGCCCGCAGGCAATTAACTTAATATGGCGTACTGCCGTTACATTTTAAAATACTATACAAAATAATTAATCAGAATACTTACTCCTGCTCATTCACGCCAAAGAACTCCC
Organism: Carassius auratus; assembly: GCF_003368295.1. Lineage (NCBI taxonomy): Eukaryota > Metazoa > Chordata > Actinopteri > Cypriniformes > Cyprinidae > Carassius > Carassius auratus. Next base: position 34,939 of record NW_020525060.1, on the reverse strand, counting down.
CGCTCAAGCTCGCCGTCTCTGCAAGATTAACGATGGCAGTTTGCACACACAGGTACTAGAAGATTTACATCTGTCAGACAGGTTGCTGACGTCGTCAAGCTTCGTTTGAGCAGGCGCGTCAGAAACGGAAGTGCTAAAAACGCTAAAAATGGGCTTCACTTGTCTCAGTTGAGTTCCAATGGGATCGCTGTGTCCATTTATTTTACTGTCTATGGTGTGTGCTCACCTGGTGCCTGTGCTTAACCAATTGGTTCATGGGTGTGCTCATTTGAAAGTCTTTGCTTTGAAATTTGCAATGAAATTACATCATGCTAAATTTCTGTGTCAAATGCATACGTGTGTTTACTGTTTTGCAAATCACTGTTTGTAATGTTTTGCAAAATGTGTGAAGCTGACAATGTGCTTACAGTTGTGCAAATCTGTGCCGGTGTTTTGCTCCTTGAGTGTAAGGTTTTGCTAATTGTGGGAAAGTTCTAATTTTAGTGTGTAAGCAATTGAAAAAAAACTGTAATAAAGTTAAAAGACAAGATATAAGTAACTGTCAGTAAATTAAAATAAATTGGATTTGCATTGTAAATACTCATGTTCAGTAAAATACATCATGGAATCAAACAAAATTGTAACTTCTTAAAATTATTTATTTTTCACTTCTGTCAACAGTGTTTGAAATGTTTTACATTTTCAACATTGAGTCCATAAAACATTTAACAGGTAAACATCCAACAGACTCCTCTCTGAACACCCCTCTCTCTCTCTCTCTCTCTCTCTCTCTCTCAAACACAGTTTACATACAACATTAAACTTTGTTACATTTCTCCCCTCTCTCTCTCTCTCTCTCTCTCTCTCTCTCTCACACACACACACACACACACACACACACACTCTCTCTCTCTCTCTCTCTCTCTCTCTCTCTCAAAGTATATCATTAATCATTACCTCTATTACAAGGTATTGCACTTGCAAAATATAAGATTCGAGAGAGTCTTGTCGAGCACGATGTGGCCTATCCCACCATGTATGCGCCACCGGTATGCGCGCTCATAATGAGAGCCACGCGGTCGCGATGCACACCGCATCGAGTTAAAAACATCTAAACTTTTCAGAATGCTGCAAGCACACCGCAGGTCATGTGACAATAACTAAACAATCAGCTTCATCCTTTCCCGTAACAACATTGAAAACTCAGCCAAGATGAAGGAAAAGCTGATCATAGCTGTATATGGATTGCCATTTTGAAATAAATTTAGTAGCAGAGCTACTGCAAGCGATTTTTAGTGCTGCAAATCCATTTATCCTTTGCTGAAATTTCCGTGTCTTCATGGAGAGAGCGCGTCATGGTTGCTTAGCAATGGTAGACACCTCAGGGGCGCAACTGCCCGAGCACTTTGGAAAGAAAGAGAAAGTGTCAACGCGTTTTAGGCGTGAATTATTGAAGACAAAAGTGATGACCCTCAGTACCTCTCAAGCTGAGATGTTGATGTGATATCTGATCTAAGTAGGCATGGTGTGCGTAAGGTAGAGAGGGCATGACTGATGATAGTGTCCTGATCCAGTCACGACAACGCTATTCTCAGCCTGCGCTCCAGCTGAATAGTCAACTTTATTTTTACAAATAATTTATATATTTTATATTCAAACTGAAAACATGATGTGATTAACACTCAAGTCATTCAAGTCATCGTGTCTCAAGTCAAGTCAAGTCCCGAGTCTTTAACTTCCAAGTCCGAGTCAAGTCTCAAGTATTTTATTTTCAAGTCAAGTTACAAGTCATAAAAATAGCGACTCAAGTCGACTCGAGTCCAAGTCACCAATTCACAAGTCCCCATGTCTGCAGAATGTGAAGTGGGATCTTCTTCCTTTAACTTTCCCCAAAAAAAATGTTCATCTTGTGGCTCTAGAGTAACAAACTGACTCAACACTACTGTGCAAACACTCTGTGGTATATCCATGCCAGCGTTCAACACTAGAAAGCCCATTCAGCAAGGGTTCCTGATTATACACAGAGCTTAGCATGTCTACTTAGGTAAGGCAAGTTTATTTATATAGCACATTTCGTACATAATGGTTAATCAAAGTGCTTAACATAAAACAAAGTAAAATATTCATGAAGAAAAATAATACCAAATAAAAACAATTAAAAACTTTGGAAATTATTTAAAATGGACTTAAAATAAAACGGTTAAAAATAGAAAATGATTTTACCTAAAATTCAAAAATTCAGTGACTACAGTGCAAATACAGTGCAATCAGTTCAGACATCGCACAGTGCTCATTCAATAAATGCACAGCTAAACAGATGGGTTTTAAGTCTAGATTTAAATGTGACTAGTGTTTTAGCACATCTGATCTCTTCTGGAAGCTGATTCCAACTGCGGAAAGCATAGGAACTAAAGGAGGACTCCCCTTGTTTTGTGTGAACCCTTGGTATTTCTAACCTAGTCAATCCTAATGTTGTGAGTGCTCTTTTACGTTTATATTCAGTGAGCATATCTGCAATATATTCCGTTCCTAGGTCCTAGAGAAGACAATGCTGGACCAAAATGTATTTTCGATGCTTAAAAAAATTCTAACGGACCCTCTGATGTCACATGGACTACTTTGATGATGTTTTTCTTACCTTTCTGGACATGGATAGTATACCGTACACACAGCTTCAATGGAGATCAGGCAGAAATGGAAGGCTCACCTCACGCTTCCATGGCAAATCTAGCTTTGCAGTGGCGTGATCCATAACCTCCAACAGCTCTACATTCGCAGGACGGGAGGATTCAGAGGGCTCAGCCTCAGCTTCTTCGCCATCCTTGGACATCTCCTGCTCTTCATTGGTAGGACCCAGCAGATCACTAACCTCAGTTTCGGAAAATGTTAAAGATATAACATCATCCTCCCCAGGCTCTCTCTCGTCCACTGCCGAAGAGCACAAAAGGGAAAGTCCCTCTCTAAACTCCTCAGCCAGATCTACCTGTGATCCCCATGAGCTCATTCTCCTCCGTGCTTCAGCAGCGGCCTGACCTGGACCACAGGAAGTGGATGGCTATCCCTCTTTCCTCAAAATGATAGACAGACCAGAGCGGAGCTTTTTCATTGAAAATCGCTCACAGTGCACACAGATTGCCTCCTCAAGGACATCTCGTGCACGCTCTTCACCCAGACAAATGACACAGAGATGGGGTGTGTCATATTAGACACGGAGTGATACACTGTCTAAATGCTTTGCTAGTAGTCACCAAGAGAAAGATCGCTCTTACCAAGTTCAGATGCACGCTTCAAACAGAACAGTCAGTGAAGACAAGAAGAGAATGAAGGTGTTCTCCCGGCACCTATTTATCCATAGTGGCACTGGTAGTGACGTCAGAGGCTGTCACCAGCCAACTTGTTGACACGGGTCACGACGAGGCATTCACCATAGCGACCCTTAGAGGACGCAGTTCGATGTTCCCTTGAAAGGGAACCAAAGTTGGCAGAAAATACCCAGCCATTAAAAATGAAACTTGAACCAACTCATTAACACAAAACTCACAATATACTGAAAAATAACGCCAAACGAACACACTATTTCACCATCAAAAGATGTCATCCAGTGATATCAACCAAAATTTTTACTCAGTCTGATATACTTAAGCACCATATCATGGAGCACATTTGCAATGTACCCCTCTCACTAAAATCCAAAGCTGTTCTGATGAGAGTGGGATGTGATTGGGCAATTAGATCAGAGGAAGTGACATTACACAACATAAAGATCAATACATTATTTTAAAACAAAAAAAATATACAGCTTCCACATGGTCTTATAAAGTTATTAATAGTGTTATGTATGTATGAACAAATAAATAAATAAATAAATAAATAAATAAATAAATAAATAAATAAATAAATGTGATAATTAAAATGTATTTACTGGAAAAAATGAAAGTTTGCTGGAACATTCAAACTCAACACATTACATGTGGACAACCTCAGTCTCAAACAGTATTGCAGGGAAAGTGGTAATTAGGTCAAAGTGTCATAGGTCAATAGGAATGCAGGAGGAGCCATATTGGCTTGAAGTAAATACAGAGTGTGTTTAGCTAAAAATGATGGTATATTATCTGATAAAGTGATTTCTTGTTTGTCTCAGTATCTGTAACAGCTTATTATTAACAGCATCCTCAGCAAATAGGATTAATATATCATGGCATGTGATGAATGCATGTTTTTCGTGCCTACTGGCCTGTCTTTTATATTATATAGTATGGTTATTTGAACTCTTATTCAGTGTTTAAGAGATTTCTATGGGAGCAAATAAGAGACATAACTATTTGAAATTGAACAGCCACTAAACTTTTATTTTGACAAATGTTTATAATTCACATTTTAAAATTGTATTGCATACCTGCTAATACAATAATAATAATAATAATAATAATAATAATAATAATAATAATAATAATAATTTATTATTATTATTATTATTATTATTATTATAAAAACATTTCAAATAATTTCTGCTGCGGTAGAGCAGTATGAAGTATTTTTATTTTAAATAATTTCCAGTATTTCAAAATAAATATGCACACAAATTACACCAAAGTAGACTACAATGATTTACGGGAGTGCTCAAAAAGAGATTAAACACTTGATTTTAAACATGACCTTGGTGTTTGTCAAAAAACAGTAGGTACATTGGCCTGGTGATTTTTATGGGGATGTTGAGGGAAAAACTCTGACAATCCTGGATGCAGACTGCAATTAAATCACCAACTACTCCCTGTAAATGGTGAAAATCCCTTACGTCCCTCTGAGAAACAATTACTGTCCGGATATGGCTCACACTGTAGTTAATAAAACCTTAAAGTGTTGTACATGCCGGCGGTACAGTTTACAGCTGCTTATTTGCTTGTATGTGTTTTTGCAGCTGATTTGCAAGGTCTGTGTAAACTGATGGACACATGAAAATATGTGCTGGACACAATGTGTTGTGTAATTCTCAATTCTGCAGGTTCTAAGTATTTAATTATCTATCATTATATAATGTAATTTTACAATAATTCTTTAATATTTCTGTTTTGAATTTTAATTAGAGTAGAATTTTTATTACTTTTCATTATTATTTTATGGGTCCTATACAGTGACTAAATAATTGTTTTTTCTAAATGTTTACCCTGGAATGTTTACCCATGAGTAGTTCAGCACATTCATGACTTTAATGTTGAGTATGAATAGAGATGAGGTGGTCATTTTAAAAATGCTAAATACCAGCAACTCTCATCAGATTTCAAGTCTTTTTGGTCTTAACAAATTAAATGCAATAAATAGCCTTAAAAGGACAGTAACCAAAAAATGAATGTTCTAAGATGTATGTGCCTTTTTCTTCAACATAAAAGTAAAGAAGATTTAGGTGAAACCACTTTCCTTGGCAATTCATACAATGTACGTCTATAGCTGCCGGTTTATGAGTTTCAAAAAAAAAATAAAAAAACAGTGTCCTGAAAACACATTAAAGTGTTATTAAATAAAACGATCAGTCTGTGTAAGAAAATGAACAATGTTTACAACATTATTGCCTTTAATGGACAGCCTGGATTAATGGTTCAGCACATTCACACCAGTCTGACGGATGATGAATGCATGGATGCATAGGCAAGGTTTTCAATATATTTTATACTGTTTTATTTTATATAGCACATTTTATACCCAATGGTAATTCAAAATGCTTTAATCTCCTGAGACCCTGCAACCTCATATGAGGACATTATATTTTAGTGAATTTATCTGAGTCTATACATGCCACAGAGGTAAGTCTGGATGTCCTGTCTCTTTTCAGAGATACTAAATGTTTGGATGTTTCACCAAGAAAGAAACTAGAAAGAAAGAATGTACACTTCAAAACTGTTTTATTTTGACAAAAATAATAAATAAAATCTAAAGTAAATGGATTCCAAATCAGATTACAATGTAGCGCATGACATCGGTGAGCAGGAAAATAGATGTAGTATAGTTGTTCATAATTATACACAATATTTATCTGTTTACATTTACATTTAATCATTTAGCAGACAACAGTATACAAGTGCCATGTCAAGTATCAATTAGCCTAGTACAGAACGCATAGCCAGGTTTTTTATTTTATATAAAAAAAAATATATATATATATATACATTACTGTATATACCCTTTATAATAAACATTTTAAAATCGTATTGCAGTGCACACAAAATTGGTGATTTTTATTATTATTATTATTATTATTATTATTATTTATAATTTGTTTTTGCCTGTGCATGTTCATTCATGTCTTTTTTTTTTATTTGTTAAATAAATTGAGTCCTGGTGTCCTCTACCAAGGACACAGAATAAATTATGAATTATGAACATTAACACATATCTAGACCTGCTCTATCCTCTGCTGGCTTCTTGCCTTGTGTGTGTGTGTGTGTGTGTGTGTGTGTATATTTCATGTTTTGTCAGATGTTTGTTTCGATTGTTGGTTTGCTGTATTTCGATTGTACTTTTAAATATAATAGGATTTATTAAATTTATTTTAACTTCTTTATTGTTATATGTATTCTTACTGTCTTTTAGGGTGACTTTTAACATCTGTCCTGGGACTGCTGATGAAAAATAGCCTTCTGGCTAACTCTGGCATATTGGCAGAAATGTTTATTAATATGCACTGTCCCTGTAATAAATAAATAAATAAAATAAATAAATAAAAATAAATATAGCTAATTTTGCCCTTCATAACAATTGTGAGGGGGGTGAATTTATGTATAACTCATCCATTTAAATTATATTAACCCTTAAAGATCTGCATTATTAAAGGCATGGCCACTTGAGTGACAGGTGGATTGCTGCTGCTGACACTGCCATTGAGGTAGATGGGTGTGGCTTCAGCAACCAGCTCCTGCCTTTTTGCCCATTTTCGATGGTCCAGGTTAGTTGCACGGTGACGCTGCCTAAATGGCGATGGCCTGCTTTGTAAATTTTGAGCTTCAACAACGCTCGTTAGGAATCTACGGGTGACGTCACAGACACTACGTCCATGTTTTTATACAGTCTATGGTTTTGAGTCTAGATGTAAATGTGGCTAATGTTCTGAGAGGGGTCTGTTTGCAGACTTGCAGTAGCACTCTCAAACTTGCATTATCTGACTTGTACTCTCAGACACTTGCACTTAGGCTTTGTAGCATACATGACCCTGTACACTACGGTACTAAATTAGTTTTAATTGTTTAACCACAACAACGTCTTGTCTCCATTGGCAACACGCATGATTTGAGTCAATAGCAAGTGACGTCACAGGTAGTGAAGAGTGCAAATGGCGATGGCATGTGACATCATAATTTAGTTAATTTGTTCTTGTCTTCATCACCTGGCCACTTTTGTAAAATAATGAGAGAATCAAAAATAATAAATAAATAGAACAAAAAAACAAAAACAAAAAAAAAGTAAGGCTGCAAGTGATGTCAAAAAGCTGAAGTGCAAGTCAAAGTCTGCACTCAGACCCTCTTGAATGTTTTAGCACATCTGATCTCTTCTGGAAGTTGGTTCCAGCTGTGGGTGGGATAATTGCTTAAGCAGACTCCACGTGTTTTGTGTGAACCCTTGGTATTTCTAACTGACTCGATCCTAATGATCTGAGTGCTCTGTTTATATTAAGTTAGCACATCTGCAGCGTATTTAGGTACTAGTCCATTGTGATTTATAAACAAGTATAAGCATTTCAAAATCGATCATACAAATAACCTGAGGACTGGTGTGATATGCTCAGATTTTCTGGTTCTAGTCAGAATCCTGGCAGCAGCGTTCTGGATGAGCTGCAGCTGTCTAATGGTCTTTTTGGGAAGGCCAGTGAGGAGCCCATTACAATAGTCCACCCTGCTGGAGATAAAGGCATAAACAAGTTTCTCCAAGTCTTGACTGGAAACAAACATCTAATTCTTGCAATGTATTTTAGATGATAGTATGCTGATTTAGTTACTGCTTTGACATGACTACTGAAACTAAGGTCTGTCTCCAGAATCACACCAAGATTCCTGACTTGATTTTTAGTTGTTTGACCCCTAGAGTCAAGGTATGCATTCACCTTGAACACTTAATCGTTGTTTCCAAATTCAATGACTTCAGTTTTCTCCTTGTTTAACTGAAGAAAGTTCTGGCACATACAACTTTTAATTTCATCAATTTATTGTCAGAAGGAGTCAATGGTAGGCAATTTTGTCCTTTCATATTATTTGATTTAGTGGGGGCATATGCAGGCTAAACAATAGCAGTGCAAGTATTGAGCCTTGTGGGACTCCATGTCATCGCCAAACATGACTAACATTAGCATTGAGCTACATAACGCAATTTCTTGCAAATCGCTGCACCCAAAATATTTTTTTACATAAGAAATGCTAAGCAATTATAACCATTAACTGCTAATAAAAAGTAATAAATAGTGGTGGTTTAAAGTGAGTTTTGAGTAAAAATGTATATTAATCTGAGAATCTGTTTTGTAGCTAGATGCTGATGTTAGTCTTTGCTCTCTCTCTCTCTCTCTCTCTCTCTCTCTCTCTCTCTCTCTCTGTCTCTCTCTCTCTCACTGTTAAATAAACAGCAGCATCAGCTTACCTGTATGTTCCTGCATATTTTTAATTATGTGACAGAGGAAGATCACACCACACTGTTTATGAAATGAGTGCTACTCCCAAGTTTTTATTATTTTAAATGGGGAGGCGATGGAACAGAAGACGATACTACAAGCAGTCGATCTGTGTTTCAAACTTTTCTTTGACCTTATGTTAATTTTATTTGAAAGTTGTAACATTTGCCAAGTGTGGTAACCCCTATTCAGAATTGGTGCTCTGCATTTAGCCCATCCAAGTGCACAAACACAGCAGTGAGAAGTGAACACACCAGGAGCAGTGGGTAGCTATAGATCCAGCATCCGGAGAGCAACTGGGGGTTCAGTGCCTTGCTCAAGTGCACTTCAGCCATGGGTATTGAGGGTGGGAGAGAGCGCTGTTCATTCACTCCCTCCACCTACAACTCTTGCCAGCACCGAGACTCAAAGCTGCGACCTTTGGGTTACAGGTCCAACTTTCTAACCATTAGGCCACAGCTGTGAACTGTATTTGCACATTTGTGTGTTTTGAAATGAATATGAATTGACACATTTGTACATCTTGACAATGTCAGTTGTATTTTTAAACATTCTTGTACATTTAAATAAAATATTTTAAAATATATGTATAAATGTTTTATTTGCAAATTAAAATAAAATCTGTAATTTACAACAAATGGTTGTATTAAGTTATTTTTAATAAAAATACTGATGTTAATTAATATAAATAATTCACTCACTCACAGGATTTTAACCCAATGGGTTGGGTTGACATAACCCATAGATGGAAGGTGCTATACCAACCCATAGTTGGGTTACTTGTTGGGTTACTTGTTGGGTTATTTTTAATCCAACATTTTTTTATTGTGAATAAAGTTTTTACCATTTTTAAAAATACAACAACATACCAGTCTTTAAATAGCTTTTTTTTTTAGAGCCGTTTCCTCTGTAAACAAAGCTGCTGTGCTTATATATACTGATATATGTCTCATTGCACAAAGGGAGGATGGAAACAAATGCAATCAAAGCTTTTCTGAAGTCATTCGGTTTCCTATTATGCATTCAGACAAGTAATGCAATCACATTTTATTTCATCTAATTTCTCTCAGCAGTCTGCCTTCAGTCATTTTTTTCTACACAAAACGAAACTACGTATTGCTCCCCTGCCTGAGACTCTTAATATCTTTGATTAAAGCTGAACTATATTTACTGTGAGTTTTTCAAATCACGATAATCTAATGTGGGTTTAGTGATAATTATAATACACATTTGGATTATTAAATAACCTCATAGCCGATTTTGAGCTACCTAAACCTTGGTAAAAACAAATTAACCAATGTTTTGCTACACTAACCACAGTTTAACCATGGCATTTGAAGAAAAACTAAACTCAAATGGTACATGGTAAAGTTTTGTAAGGAAAAAAAAAATATGACTCATGTTCACATTAAGTTTTTTTCTATAAAGATATTGTAATGATGTAATTATTTTTGTACTTATTTTGACATGTGGGCAATTTAGAAAGAAACGTTTTGTTAAATGCTGAGTATTAAATTCATGTGAGAGACAGAGAGATATCATAATGCTGTCTAATGCAAAAAAAAAAAAAAAAAAACACAACTTCACCTCAGCCTGTAGTGCATAAGCGTTTATGCAAATGTTGGAGAATTGAGGATATAAGGTATGCAAAAAATGGATGCCACTAATGTGTTTGATTGATTTTATGTAATTAATTCATGCATTCTAGAACTTTTAAACTACACTAAGCATAGGGAACGTAAACAAGACTTTACATAACTTTTAAAAACAGTAAGAAATGGAGGAGCTCTGATGTCCTAATGTAAGGTCAACAATGGATAAAGCACATTTACATTTAAGTTTTGTGTGTATGTTTGACAGTTGCTCACTTGACACTTATTTATTTGTGTGTGTTTTTGCAGCTGACAGAGAATGTGACAGAAGGGTGGAGAGATGAGGTATGTCATGTGATACACATTTAAATGTGCCGTCCTCTATGTATGAAATGCATACTCTCCATCCTAAGAGAAAGACAGATGCCTTTAAACAACCATGATTAAGCTTTACAGGATCCTCTGGAATTTACTGGGTAAAGTACAACATTCATGTATCTGATTTTTAGATGCACACTAATTTAATAAAACAGAATATTTCTGCAGTATTTTTCCATTGTTCAGAAGTTTGTTTGTGTTAAAGTTTCTTGCCAAAATAACTAATTCTTGATCAGCTGCTGTTTCATACATTTACGCTTGTCTATAATGAAGGTATTTGTTTAACCAAATATATATATACATATACATATACGCATTATGTACCTGTGCTCTGTGTATTGTTAAAATACAAAACAAATAATATTTTCAAACATATTACAACTGAAAACAGTTGTTTTCTGTGTGAATCTGTTAAAGTGTAATGTATTTCTGTGATGCTCCGCTGTATTTTCAGCATCATTCCTCCAGTCTTCTGTTTCACATGATCTTCAGAAATCAGAATAATATGATGATTTACTGCTCAAGAAACATTTCTGATTATGATTACTCAGATACATTTCTGATGCTGTGTCATATTTTTGTGTAAACTGTGATGCATTTTTATTTTATTCGTTATCTGGTGAAAAGAAAGTTCAAAAGAACATAATAAATTTATATATGCAAGTGTGAAGATCTTATATGAATGTGAACTTGTCTTCACAGGTTTTATTTTTTAGTAATCTTTACCGTACAACTTTACCAAACAAATTTTATGATAAATAGATGCTCATTTGTGTATGGAAATAGAAAGTATCTGTCAACAACACCTGGTAGCGATTTACATGAATGTTTCCTCGTCCAACTTTAGTTTACAATATTTTTCTTGTTGCAGATTATGATGTCATAATTATATCTATTTTATGATTCCACTATGATTTAGATTTAGGACTGCATGATAGTGATGTCACATTTGCACCGAAGCATCACAACTTGTGTCGAGAATGCCAGATGAAGCCTCGAGTCAAAGATTGTGTTGTTAATGTAAAAAAATCAAGGGACCAATGACAAACAAAGCTATACTTTCAGTCCAGTCACGTACACAATTCACTTTGCATGTCAAAATGTTTGATCCCCCAGATCTTACTTTACAAATATTTTTAATTCTGATTTATTCAGTTACATTCCACATACCCAGTCATACAAGTTATATGAAGAATACAAAGTATTTCAGGAAAATTTTATATTCAACATATGCAATTCATATGTGTACATTATTCCTCCATTACATCATATGTATATTTGGAGGCAAAAAAACAAAAACAAAAAAAACACTATAACATAAGTGTTTAGGGCAGTCCTTAGATCTGGGTCAGGTGAAGAGAAGAACCAATCGCAGCCTCCAACAAATTATCTCCAGGAACCACCCATCTGAAACACAAACATACACAGAGAGAACACAAGAGGGCAGAATGGAAACAACCAACAAATGACTTCGGCTCATAACAACTGGTGTTGTGCCGAATTCTGCACCCTGCCAGATTCTGCATCTCCTAGTATTGGTAGGATTAGGAGTAGATGTGGGGGAGGGGTTGGGGTAGGGGTGTGGTTGGGATTAGGCATTCTGGTATTGATTTCAATGAGGGAATGCATAATCTGACAGGAATGCAGAATTTAGCACAACACCAGCTGTGCTGACAAGATGTGTGTGACAAGTGCATGTGATTGTTCGTGCAGCACTATTTAGATTAAAGTTTTTTTTTTTTGCAACAATATCAAAGGGAATTGAATTAAAAATGTAACAAATAATAATAATAAATAAATGCAAATATTGACAGATTTTATAAAACCTGATTCTACTCACAAATGTCCTTTCCACAGGGTTTTTATTGATTGAGGGAATGGCAAATGGAAAAGAAGGCAAGAAGCATTCATTTTATTTAAATCTTTTCAAATATAAAAGTTCTTAGAAATGTTAAAGTTCTTAGTAATTACATTATCTGACTAGCTGGATAGCCGTTCGTTCTTTTGCCTGTTAGTTTCAAAAATCTCTGCCATTTTTACACCCTTAATTTTTGACATTGCTAATAAGTAATGAAGATTACTTTGAGATTATGCTTTAAAAATCCCCTTTGAGATCTAATGCTTGATGAGAATAAAATGATGGTGAATTCTTACTGGCCTTTATTCTTGAAACATTTTCAGAGAACGCAGCACTTTGGGGTAAAACTAGTGAGTCATCAGATTATGGATTCTGGCTACCTACTCATGCTATTGATGGATTGTTAAACACCTGGGCCCACACCAAATTAGAGACTGACCCCTGGTGGAGAGTGGACCTACTGAAAGTCTACAGAGTGAACAGAGTCACCATCACCAATAGATTTGACTATGCTTCTAGGATTAACGGGGCAGTGATTCGTATTGGAAACTTTCTGGACGTTTACAGCAACACCGTGTGAGGATTTATTTGACTATTTTTATCCTAGCACTGCAGATGAACAAAATCAAATAACAAACAATTTTTTTCTCTGTAGATGCGGTGTGATTTCCACTCTTGCGGACAGTGCCACAGCCACTTTCTCATGCGGTGGGATGGTGGGACGTTACGTGGTTATTCACCTTCCTGGAGACGAAAAGTTTCTTACCCTTGCTGAAGTTGGAGTCTACGGGTATTTGGCAGGTAATTCATTATTGTATAGCACTTTTCAATATGTTATATTATGTGATTGCAGAAGGTCTGGGACTGCCCAAGAGGCCATATGATTGACAGGTAAACCAACCAATCACATTTCTTATTATGCCGTGTCATGTTTAGCATCGAGAAAATCAGATGTTCAGCCAGAGGTCCATGGGCATGATGTCTGAGGCTGAGACTAGCTATTCCCAAACATTATATTCAATTAATAGATTAAATCATATGAAATTGCTGTATATTCATCAGATAAGCATAATAAACACTGGATGCTCAACATATGTATCACAAATGACAAAGTGCTCATTCTGAAATCTGAAAACAAAAAATGTATGCTTTGTATAAACATATACATTAATTAATCTTATACAATTTATATCTGTACCAGATATGTTCATGTGCCTTTTTTCTGCATAATTACATAAAGAAATAAAGGCATACCGGTAATATACGTGGGGAATATGCGGGCATCAATATAGCAAAAAACAATTCACACCGTACAACAATGATTGTTTTTACATTATTATTATTATTATTATTATTATTTAGTTTGGCTAGGTGTATACGTTAATAAAACACATTCAAATTTTTCAAATTCAAATTTTGTTCTGAGAGTGGAAGTCTCACCTGATTTGAAATTTCCCGTCTCTGTTTCAAGTCAGATTTACATATTTTCAGAGACGATAATATAGAGTGAAAACTATGAAAATTGGTTTAAAAAAGCAGATGACACCATAGTTTCTAGGGATGCACCAATACCACTTTTTCCAGTACTTGACCAAAACCGATACTTTAAATTTGCCGATATAGGATACTTGCCGATACAAAGTACTGATACCAATATATTTTTATTGCATTTGTAAATAAATTTAAATATTAGGTACAGAAACCAAGAGAGTATGCATAATGTTAGCTGGTTAACTTAATCTAATATATATTGATGGAGAGGCATGTAATGGATTATATATATATATATATATATATATATATATATATTTTTTTTTTTTTTTTTTCAAACTGTCAATACTTATTATTATTATTGACTACAGTAAAATGCATATATGCACATTGTACATCCCTGTACATCTTAATATTTAAGACTACAGTTTACACTCATGCACATTATTTTGCGTTCTATATTTAATTCTACAATATACATTTTTTATATTCTATTCTTATATTTTTATTGTTTACTTTTATTTCATTCTTACATAGCTTTATTTATGTATATTTTCATCTGTGTTGTTTTCTTTAATAATTGCACTGTCCATGGAGCGGACCTGACTCACATTTCACTGCTGGTTATATATGCTATATATAATTTTGTATGTGACGAATAAAAATCTTGAATCTTGAATCTTAACCAGGCAACCCTTAGCCTTAATTTCTGTCTGTAGTCTCCTGGGCATGCTGTCATCCATGCTGTCATAATATTTTTTGGTCCCAAATTTGTATCAGTTTTACTAGTTGTGGCTTTGGAATATGAATCCAAAACAATGAAAAAATCATTTTTTTTTTAAATCATGAAATTATATCTGGTCTAGTTTGACTGTATGTCCTTTGGTTGTTTTCACACTTAATTATGCCCATTAAATGTGTTTTACAAGTTTGTGTTATTTCTACTGTTCTTTTTTAATTTACATTTTTTACTTTTTAATTTCATCTTTAATTTAACGGAGCAGCAGAGGAATAATGGTTAATGACTTTTTTTTTATTAGAGTGGCTCCATTGCAGTGGCTTCGCTGTAATAATGCAGGAAACCACTCGTTATAAATCTCCTAACTGTGATATTTTCAGAAATAGAAAGTTGCATTTTTTTCATCTTAAACGTGCTGCGATTTATATTCCAAAGCTACTCATATAATGAAAAAACCCTCAAGCAAGCAAAACACTCGACAAGGACCTGTCATAATTTAACCTTTGTATGGTGTTTGGGTCTGTGAGACCCATTTTCATTTTTGTCATAATCGCAGGTGTCATCAATCAGAGGTCCACTGGCCTCGCTCCATTCCCACAGCTCTCGGCCCCGCCCCACTCATCACACTCAGACTCATTGGACAGTGCAAACATGGTACATGTGGATTTCTTGGTGGGTAAATGCAGAGTAACACCACGGAAACCTGTGACCATCCCTCGTTTGGATCTCACTTAGCTGTTTAGGCTGACGTCATGCTGAAGAAGGAGTTGCAAATTCCATAGGAAGATTCAGTCTTTTGGACTGACAGCACAACTGGCCTCAATTACATTAAGAATGAGGAAAAAAGGTTTCATACATTTGCCACTAACAGAGTGTCTTACATAAGAGAGATCAAAATCGTGCAGATTATATTTCACTAGTTCACGCTTACATATAATTAGCTGAGGTATGGTATGCGTATTTGGCGTGCTGTCCGGGGAAGGGCTCCGAGCTCGGGAATTGCCCGAACCTAGAGTACCCCCCCCCCTTCCCCGTATATTGTAAAGTGAACTTGAAGTGAGGAGATGGGGTGGAGGAGGGATGCTGATAAACCGTCAATGGATAGAGGTAAGTCAGCGATATTTATACTGTGGGATTGATTACTTGATTGTGGTCCACCTGTGATGATTAGGCTAAGTATCTGACGCGCTCCTCCCGAATCTTCATTGATAATTACATTTCACTAGTTCACGCTTACATATAATTAGCTGAGGTATGGTATGCGTATTTGGCGTGCTGTCCGGGGAAGGGCTCCAAGCTCGGGAATTGCCCGAACCTAGAGTACCCCCCAAAAAGGCAAATGTACAAGAGGACAGCCGCCAGTTTAAAGAATGCCCCCCCAAAAAAGCAGAGTACTGGCGGGGGCTGATTTGGTTTCTGAGAAGTCATCTCGTTGGCAGGCTGGAAGGGCCTACGTACTCCGGAGGGAGCGACTTGGGAGTTGGGAGAGTAGGCCCTACCGGCTGCAGCTAGTGAACTACGTGTTGTTGGCGCCCGGTCGGTAGGGCTCGGGCCGATGCTCAACTGGAGCTTTTTGGCGTTGGAACGGTGAGCCCTACCGGCCGATGAGGAGGAGCGGCATGGTTGTGGTGCCCGACCGGGAGGACCCGAGTTGCCTCGACCGGAATAGGTCACGGTGTCGGCGTACGGTGGGGGCCTCTAACTCAGAACATCGAACGGGTAAGCCTCGCCAGACGGGGTTAAAAGATGTGAGAGTAGCTGAGGGTAGGTTTTTTTTTTTTTTTTTGCAGGATTTGGTGAGAGGACGAAACTCGTAGCGTCGGACGGTTAAGCCTCGCCTACCGTCAAATGGAAAGGTAAGTTGTGTGGCCGAGAGACTGTTACCGACGTCCGAAGGGAGCACACACATCGAACGGGTAAGCCTCGCCGACCGTAGAGTGGAAACGTAAAGCAAGTCTGTCCAGGAGGCTCTCACCAGCGTACGAAAGGAGCACACACATCGAACGGGTAAGCCTCGCTGACCATAGAAAATGAAAAGGTAAGGTTGTCTAACCGGGAGGCTCTCGCCGGCGTCCGAAGGGAGCACACGCATCGAACGGGTAAGCCTCTCCGGATGGCGGACAGAAAAGGTAACGATAGGTGGCCAGGAGGCTCTTGCCAGCGTCCGGCGGGGACAAAACTGGGTGAGCCTCGCAGGCCGTAGGATGGAAAAGGTAAGTTTGTGTGGTCGTTAGGCTGTCATCAGCGTTTTAAGGGAGTTTGCTACTCCCGGCAAGAGACGGGTTAGCCTTGGCGACCATAGGAAGGAAGGAGAGTTTATTGTGTGTTTGGTACTTGCAGCATTTGAACAGCTTGCTTGTAGGTTTGTAACCTAAACCACGCGGTAAGGTCGTGGTTGGCTGGCCAGGAGGCTGTCGCCAGCGTCCGATGGGAGCACTCGCATCGGACGGGTAAGCCTCACTGGCCGAGGGTGGAAAAGGTCAGGTTGTCTAGCCGGGAGGCTCGGACCGACGTCCGATAGGAGCTTAGCTCCAGGAATCGAACGGGTAAACCTCTCTGGCTGAAGGACGGAAAAGGTTGTCCGGCCGGGAGGCTCTTACCTTCGTCCGACAGGAGCTTAGCTCCCGGATAGAACGGTTAAGCCTCGCTGGCCAAAGGACGAAAAAGGTAAGGTTGTCTAGCCGGGAAGCTCTCACCTACATTCAATGGGAGCCCTGACTCCGTGCATTGGATGGGTAAACCTCTCCGTACGTAAGACAGAATGGCAAAGCAGGTAGCCGGGGGCTTTCACCTACGTCCGAAGGGAGTGTGAGCTCCTGGCAACGAACGGGAAAGCCTTGCTGGCCGCAGAATGGAAAAGGTGAGGTTGTCTGGCCGGGAGGCTCTCGTCAGCATCCGATGGGAGCTCAAGCTCTTGGCATCGAAGAGAGAAGCCTTGCCGGCCATAGGATTGAAAAAGGTAAGGTTATCTGGTCGGGAGGCTATGGCCAGCATCCAGTGTCTTTTTATTTATTATTTATTTATTTATTTATTTATTTATTTTCTATATTTATTTGTATTTTTATTTATTATAATTTGCGACACTAGATGGGTAGTCTCTCCGGCCATCGGAGGGAAAATTGAGATTGTTTTATCTGCGAAGAGCCCGTTAGTGTTCGGCGAAAGCGTAACTTGCGGTATAGAATGGGTACATCTTGCCATCGGAGGGAAAATTTATTTGGGCTGCAATGTACTCATTGGTGTTCGATAGGTAAATGTCGCGCTTTTTTTTTTTTTTTTTTTTTTTTTTTTGGGGTTAATCAGCCTTTTTTAATCGGGTAAGCTTCGCTGGTGGTCGGATGGAAAGTCCAAGATTGATTAAGTGGGAAAGCATCTGGCAGGATTTTAATATTTGCGTTGTCAAACGAGTAAGCTTTGCTGATAGTTGAATGGAGAAGGCAAAGGTTGGTTCAACCGGGAGCCCTCTTGCAGCGCCTGGCAGGGAGTTCGATACTAAGGATGATTTATTTGTCTACGAGGGTAGACGCTGTGAGGCTTACTTGGATAATTGTTTAGCAAATCCAATGAGCTGCTTCCGATAATGAGTCCGAAAAAATTTTGGTGCAGTCATAGTATCCGAAATTAAGCGTGCAAAAATAAATTAGGATTTCCTGTGCCAGTGTACCCCAAATGGGTGCCATGTATCGGCGATGTGGTCATTGTCAGCACGTGAGATCGATGGTACATATCGATGATGTAATCGTGCATGGGTGGAGTAAGAGAAAGATTCTTTATACTGTCTGAACTTACTATTTACCATTTTGACCATGCAGGTGCACGAAAAGAGTCACTGCTGCGGCAGTGGGGAGAACGGGAAAGG
The DNA here is from genome assembly GCF_003368295.1 of Carassius auratus. Lineage (NCBI taxonomy): Eukaryota > Metazoa > Chordata > Actinopteri > Cypriniformes > Cyprinidae > Carassius > Carassius auratus. The sequence continues at coordinate 16,396 of NW_020525060.1, read as the reverse complement.
CTCCTGCGGGAGCAGACACTGCTGCGGCAGTGGGGAGATACGGGAAAGGCTCCTGCGGGAGCAGACACTGCTGCGGCAGTGGGGAGATACGGAAAAGGCTCCTGTGGGAGCAGACACTGCAGCGGCAGTGGGGAGATACGGGAAAGGCTCCTACGGGAGCAGACACCACAGCGGCGGTGGGGAGATACAGGAAAGGCTCCTGCGGGAGCAGACACTGCAGCGGCGGTGGGGAGGTACAGGAAAGGCTCCTGCAGGAGCAGACACTGCAGCGGCGGTGGGGAGGTACAGGAAAGGCCCCTGCGGGAGCAGACACTGATGCGGCAGTGAGGAGGTACATGAAAGGCTACTTGCTTCGGCTGCTGTAGATGTTGGCTGTGGGAAGAGTAAAAAGTGTTAGTAATATTTGATGGGGCAAGCTAAAAATGGATGGGTAGCCTACTGTGTTACCAGCTTAGCAATTTGTTGCCTGATTTGACAATTCCTCAGGCATTGTCCACCTTATTATGTTCCTGTTGGAAAAGCATCTTTCCTCTCATTTGGCCTCCGGGCTCTTTAGACGGACTCCCGAGTGGATACGATTGGAACGCTGTTTTCATGTTGTATTATGGACTGTGGAAACAGAGGCTTTTGGAAACGATTGAGCATGTTTAGTCTTGTAAGGCGTTGTACCGAAAGACATGATTATAGCAGTAACGTTAACCCCTTACAAGACACCCCCCATTTTTGGCATGGAGGCAGAATAATAGATTACCCAAAATAAAGATGTTTCTGTTCATGATTCTTTCTGACTAGATCCATGATCAACATTTGTCCACGAGCTAACACTTTGACGTTTACCGTTCAGGAATAGGAATAGTTTTCCTGACATGATGGAAAATTAATCACTGGAATTATGTTTTATCGAAATATTGGTCAGATATAAAAGCCAAAGTCTTTGGACTTCAATTGATGCGCGGCTTATCCAGATCAAGTAAGAGAGTGATGTTTAACGTGCTGTGAAAACGAAACATAGACTGGGGCCGTTGGCGATGCTTGCAGCAAATGGGTTAACGGCAGTTATGTGCTATTTGCTTCCAAGTGGTTTCTAAAGAGATTTACTTTCCGGTTTTCCGTATTACTGTCCTTAAAAGGCGATGGTAATTTTACTCATGCTTGCTATCCTGCATCAAAACACGAGGGCAGATGCGTTTTAGATTAATTTTGAGTGATCACGCCAGTGAATGGTAAAATAGGTCCCTAAATGATTTGGTCCTACCAGAAGACTTGCATGGAAATGAACATTTTTAAATTAAATTAAGCATTTAGCAGGCGCTTTTATCCAGAGACTTAAGTTTTTTTTTTTTTTTTTTTTTTTTGAACTTATGTCTGTATCATTTCGCCGAGGTTTAAACGTGCGCGGTAAGGCGAATGTAACAATAATAATAATGATAATAATAATGCATATTTGTAGGAACAAACGCCAAAAGCAATACAACAATTCATTAAAGACAGACAGTCTTGAATAAATGTGACTTAATCAACAAAAATCGCCCAACATAGGTGCATATCTGACGTGCAGAAGAAGTACATTCCATAGCGTAGGGGCTTTATATGAAAAGGCTCTTTCCCCCATGGTCTTTAGCTCACATTATGGCTGGTGAAGTGAAGAGTTAGTAGAGCGAAGAGAGCGTGATGGAATTATCAGGACTGATGAGTTCACAAAAATACTCAGGTGCAGTCCCATGAAGTGCCTAGTATGTTAAGATAAGAATTTTAAAATCAATTCTCATGTTTACGGGAAGCCCGTGTAATTGTGAAAGAACCGGTGTAATGTGTTCGCGAGGAGAAGTCCAAGCGTGCGGCAGAATTTGTATACTGAAGCTTGCTCAACGATTTAGCTGGAAGGCCTGAGAAGCAATAATCTAACCTAATGCCTTTGGCTTCGTGGTTAAAAAGTGGCATCATCATCCGACGGAACGGTGTATCTGTAGTCCAAATCTATGCGGAATCCACACCCCGGATCAGCGGGTGGCGGTAATGCACCTTTACGTTGGTTTGCCAAAACCGCCATAAAACACTACTAGAAGAAGACGGAACTACGTCAAGACGTAGTTTAACAAAACTTTAGCCGCAAAACTGCTTTTAGATGCAACACTTTGAATGCAAACTGCCGTAAAAATCCAATGAAGAAAAAGAAGAACCTGTTTTTAGCGTCTTCGCCTGGAAATGTATTAGTCTGCGCCGCTAGAGGAAGCGGCCTCAAACTGCCACTCGGCCGGAACGCCGTGGTGAAAGACTGAGCCGTGGTTGGATTCTTTCTGCTGCAATCCAGCGCTCGACGAGAGCTCGGTCTCGGGCGGCGCGATCGTGTATCGAGCAGGCGAGCTCGGAGTTGCACGGTCTATTGGCCACGATGTGTGGCTTGGCGAGGATAGCAGCTGTCGCGATGACGCTTAATGCTGCTCAACGGCCGTGTTTGGCTGGGTAGAAATGATCTCGGGCCCGGCAAAAGCAGCAGGTCTCATAAATCCCCTGTGTAGCACTCTTCGTTGGTACGAAAATTGGGTCTGTGATAAGGTGACTGACGAGGCGAACCAGCATGCTGATAAACCGTCAATTGATAGAGGTAAGTCAGCGATATTTATACTGTGGGATTGATTACTTGATTGTGGTCCACCTGTGATGATTAGGCTAAGTATCTGACGCGCTCCTCCCGAATCTTCATTGATAATTACATACCTTGTGGGTTGAAAGTGGAATATTCAATAAGCAAATAATAATGGTCCCAGTTTTCCCTTGAAGCTGAGTGATATACAGTTCCCCACAATTGATTTGACTTTGACTAACGATGACCCAGAAGCAAAAAAAAGGAGTTAAAGGTAAATGCTGTGGTCTTGCAGAATGGACAAAATGGCACAAGTCAACTTCTCTATTGATTCTCAGAATGGAAACGTCTGAAAGTTGCAATTGCCTGGATTTTGAAACTGCAGAAACTTCTGTTGAAGTTGAGCCATAAACGAAATGAGTTGTTTTTGGAGCAGATTGACGGTGTTGCTGTAAACTGTAAATGCAAAACTGCAGGAATGTAAAGCCTCTCTGGACAAAGATTGACCGTGAAAGATCTGTATAAGGCTGAGATTAGCATCATTTGGTTCAGCCAAAAGTAACAATTTCAAGAAGAAAATGCTGAGCTCAAGGATGGAAGTATTTTTGTTAAAAGAAACAATTCTGTCTATAATTTGAACCTCATGTTGCATGGTGGACTGCAGCTAGTGGGAGGAAGACTTGGTAAATCAGATATGCCACGTGAAAGTAAACATCCCATCTTGTTATCGAAAGATCTGCATGTTTGTCACATCTCATACTTTGAGACATTCATGAGCAATTGGCTCATTGTGGCAGAAATCGGATACTTTCCAAGCCCCAGTGCAAGTACTGGATAACAAATGTCGACTCTGTTGCAAGAAATATAATTTCCATGTGTGTCATCTATAGATGTGGGAAAGTTAGTTGAACGTCAGATGGCAGACTTTCCATTGGAAAGGATCACCCCTGATTTACCAACTTTTACTAATGTACAGTATGGCTCCTGCCAATTCTCTCAGGGGGGCAGATGTTTGCTTGATTAAAGAGGATAGGATAGGACCCATTCAAATGATAAATTAATTAAATGATCTTGGAATGGAAGTCAATGAGAGCACTTGGGGTGATTCTCAGTCTCACAGAAATCACCCAGAAAGGAGTGGTACTACACAAAAAATGACTCCACACTGATTGGACTATTTAGACGCTGAACAAACAGTCTAGAATAGTGAAAGCTAGCGTAACTCTGTGGTTGAATGTGAAAGAAAACAATCCCTCCCTTTCGTTCCTTGATAGTGCTTTGCCCAATCACCCTAATAGAGAAACCACCCCCTGCACACACAGCAGTGAACACACACTCACACACACACACCCTGTGAATACACACCCAGAGCAGTGGGCATTATTTATGCTGTGGCGCCCAGAGAGCAGTTGGGTGTTCAGTGCTTTGGCTCAAGAGCACCTCAGTCGTGGTATTGCCAGCCCGACACTCAAACACAGGGGAAGTCGTGGCCTAATGGTTAGAGGGTTGGACTCCCAATCGAATTCAATTCAATTCAATTCAAGTTTATTTGTATAGCGCTTTTTACAAAATAAATCGTTACAAAGCAACTTTACAGAAAATTATGTTTCTACAATATTTAGTAGTAGCTAGTAGTTTGTGCACATTTGACAGGATTTTTGAAAAAAAAAAATAATAATAATACAAGACGTAGTCAGCTAGACGATGAACTATCAATATTATTAATTAAGCTATTATATGATTCAGTCACACATTTAGCAATAATTGTTAGTTCTGTTTGTTGATTCAAGGTTAGCATCATCTGGGGTCCTCTGAGGGTCAGCATCATCTCTTCTCAGGTGTTCTGGATCCAGACTGGAGCTTGTGTAAATCCTATTCACCACGGAATGTAAATCCCGTGCCGAAACATAGAAACAAAATACAGACATCATTAGCATAGCTGCTGATCCAACAAAGTAAAATTAGTTTAACCCAAGCTAATGAATAAAAATGCACCTTTGAACAGATGCAACTACACTCACAATTAAAAAGATACATTATTCGAATGCTTGGCGAAAGAGATGTGTTTTTAATCTAGATTTAAACAGAGAGAGTGTGTCTGAACCCCGAACATTATCAGGAAGGCTATTCCAGAGTTTGGGAGCCAAATGAGAGAAAGCTCTACCTCCTTTAGTGGACTTTGCTATCCTAGGAACGACCAAAAGTCCAGCGTTTCGTGACCTTAGGGTGCGTTATGGGTTGTAACGTGGTAGAAGGCTAGTTAGGTACGCTGGAGCTAAACCATTTAGGGCCTTATAGGTAAGTAATGATAATTTGTAACTGATACGGAACTTAATAGGTAGCCAGTGCAGAGACTGTAAAATTGGGGTAATATGATCATATTTTCTTGACCTCGTAAGGACTCTAGCTGCTGCATTTTGGACTACCTGTAGCTTGTTTATTGAAGAAGCAGGACAACCACCTAGAAGTGCATTACAATAGTCCAGTCTAGAGGTCATGAATGCATGAACTAGCTTTTCTGCATCAGAAACAGATAACATGTTTCGTAGCTTGGCAATGTTTCTAAGATGGAAGAATGCAGTTTTTGTAACATTGGAAATATGATTTTCAAAAGACAAGTTGCTGTCTATTATAACACCCAGATTTCTGACTGTAGAGGAAGTAACAGTACATCCGTCTAGTTGCAGATTGTAATCTACAAGATTCTGTGTAGTGTTTTTTGGTCCAATAATTAGTATCTCTGTCTTATCCGAATTTAATTGGAGAAAATTGTGTGTCATCCAATCTTTTACATTTTTAACACACTCTGTTAGCTTAGATAATTGGGAAGTTTCATCTGGTCTCGTTGAGATATATAGCTGAGTATCATCAGCATAACAGTGGAAGCTAATTCCGTATTTTCTAATAATATTACCAAGGGGCAACATATATATTGAAAATAGAAGGGGACCTAGGACGGATCCTTGTGGCACTCCATATTTTACTGATGATAAATGAGATGACTCCCCATTTAAGTAAACAAAATTGTAGCGATCGGACAGGTAGGATCTAAACCATCTTAGAGCCTGCCCTTGAATACCTGTATAGTTTTGTAATCGATCTACGGGTATGTCATGATCTATGGTGTCGAACGCAGCACTAAGATCAAGTAAGACTAGAAATGAGATGCAGCCTTGGTCTGACGCAAGGAGCAGGTCATTTGTAATTTTAACAAGTGCAGTTTCTGTGCTATGGTGGGGCCTAAAACCTGACTGAAATTCTTCATACAGATCATTTTTATGCAGGAAGGTGCTCAATTGAGCAGACACAACTTTCTCTAAAATTTTAGACATAAATGGAAGATTTGAAATAGGCCTATAATTTGCCAGTACACTAGGATCTAGTTTTGGTTTCTTAATAAGAGGCTTGATAACCGCCAGCTTGAATGGTTTTGGGACGTGTCCTAAAGATAACGACGAGTTTATGAAATTGAGAAGCGGTTCTTCGGCTACAGGTAACAACTCTTTCAGTAATTTAGTGGGTACAGGATCTAATAAACATGTTGTTGGTTTAGATACAGTGATAAGTTTATTTAGCTCTTCCTGTCCTATGGTTGTAAAGCACTGCAGTTTATCTTTGGGTGCGATGGATGAAACTGAAGTGTTAGATGTTGTAGAATCTACATTCGCTATTGTATTTCAAATGTTATCTATTTTATTAGAGAAGAAATTCATAAAGTCATTACTATTTAACGTTGGTGGAATATTTGAATCAGGTGGCGTCTGGTAATTTGTTAACTTAGCCACTGTGCTAAATAAAAACCTTGGATTGTTTTGGTTATTTTCAATGAGTTTGTGTATATGCTCTGCCCTAGCAGTTTTTAGAGCCTGTCTATAGCTGGACATACTGTTTTTCCATGCAATTCTAAAAACTTCTAAGTTAGTTTTTCTCCATTTGCGTTCAAGACTACGAGTTAATATCTTGAGAGAGTGAGTATTACTGTTATACCATGGTACAGTACGTTTTTCTCTAACTTTTTTCAATTTGATTGGGGCAACAGCTTCTAATGTATTAGAGAAAATAGTGCCCATGTTGTCAGTAATTTCGTCTAATTCGTGTGTATTTTTGGGTACAATTATCAGTTGAGATAGATCAGGCAGGTTATTTGCGAATCTTTCTTTGGTGGCTGGAACTCTGCCCAGACGGTATCGCTGCGACATATAGTTAATATCAGTTATACGCAGCCTGCACGATACAAGGAAATGGTCTGTAATATCATCACTTTGAGGTACAATATCTATAGCAGTAAGATCGATTCCATGCGATATAATTAAATCTAGTGTATGATTAAAACGATGAGTGGGCCCGGTGACATTTTGCTTGACTCCAAAGGAGTTTATTAGGTCAGTAAACGCAAGTCCTAATGTATCATTTGTATTATCAACGTGAATATTAAAATCTCCCATGATTAGCGCCTTATCAACTGTAACTAGAAGGTCTGAGAGGAAATCTGCAAATTCTTCTAGGAATTCTGTATACGGCCCTGGTGGTCTATACACAGTAGCCAGAGCAAGAGATACATTAGATTTCTTTTGCATGTCTGACAGAGTAACATTTAGCAGAAGTATTTCAAAAGAGTTAAACCTGTATCCTGTTTTCTGGGTAACATTGAGAATATCACTATATATTGTTGCAACACCCCCGCCACGACCAGTCTGACGGGGCTCATGCTTATAACAGTAGTTTGGTGGAGTAGACTCATTTAGATCAAAATAATCATTTGGTTTTAGCCAGGTTTCAGTCAAGCAGAGTAAATCAAAACTATTATCTGTGATCATTTCATTTACAATAACTGCTTTTGGTGCGAGTGATCTAATATTTATGAGCCCAAACTTTAAAAATTGTTTTTGTTCATTTACTTTACATTTTTCTGGTTTAATTACGATAAGATTTTTTCTAGATCCTACATTATATTTATATTTATATTTTGACCTCACTATTCGGGGAACAGACACAGTCTTAATAGGTTTTACAGCGCAAGTACCTTTAGCATTTAAGCGGTTGGAACAAAACTCATCATAATGGTTATTTGAGAATTGTCTTACTAGTCACATGGAGCGAAGTGTCCTGGAGATGTTGTCAGAGAGAAGCTCCGCTCCAATTCTGCTGGGGTGTAATCAGTGTTGCCAACTTCTTTCAATGGAAAGTAGCTAAACCCTGCCTGAAAAGTCACTAAATGTCACTAGATGACGTCATATGCTAATTAGCATATTCATGACGTAAGTGCGTCATATTATCTCGCCCTTTCTATGCTCATGTACTGCGTTTTAAGGCAGCCAAAATTCTCAATAAAAGTTTTTTATTATTATATTTTAATGTTTTTGTTGTCCGACAACGGAATTAATATTATAATGACTGAAACGCGGTCCATTAAGAATACATAACCAGCTCTCAAAGATGTTAATCTCTGCACTAAAATCCTATTCACGACATTGTCTAATTAAATCACATACACATAAGATTAAGATAATGATTGTACTGTGATTTTGTCTATACTTGTATGTAAAATAGAGTTAGAAGCAACAGAATATATTTTTTTAACAGAAAGTGCTGCTCTTTTCTGTCCGCTGAACATAGCAGAAGCAGATGCAGAGAGAGGGGCATGTGCGCACGCTGGGAGTGAGAGAGAGAGAGAGAGCTCGTGCGGCAGTACCGGAGAGTCTCAGAGACTAAATAAGGTCTGTCAAAAAAAGTTGCCAGATTTGTCGCTAGTCTCTTTTTTGGAAAAAAGTCGCTATGGGGGTCTGAAAAGTCGCTACGTTGGCAACACTGGGTGTAATCCATCAGCGCGAAACAGTCTAGGACGCTCCCAGAAAAGATTCCAGTTATTAACAAATAGCAGTTTCTGTTCTTTACACCATGACAACAACCATTCATTTAAAGCAAAAAGTCTACTGAACCTTTCGTGTCCTCGTCGATACGTGGGCAGTGGTCCTGACACAACGATCGTCGCCGCGGGCGTTGTGCTGCGAACCGTCTCGATCAGGCTGCGGGTTGTGAAGGGTTGTGAGTTCGAGTCTTGGGCCGGCAGGAATTGTGGGTGAGGAGAGTGCATGAACAGCTCTCTCTCCACCTTCAATACCACGACTTAGGTGCCCTTGAGCAAGGCATCGAAACCCCCAACTGCTCCCCGGGCGCCGCAGCATAAATGGCTGCCCACTACTCCGGGTGTGTGTTCACAGTGTGTGTGTGTGTGTGTGTGTGTACACTGCTCTGTGTGTGTGCACTTCGGATGGGTTAAATGCAGAGCACAAATTCTGAGTATGGGTCACCATACTTGGCTGAATGTCACTTCACTTAAAAAAAATAAATAAATTAAAAAAAAAAACACAACCCTAGGGTTAGGAGTCAAACTCTCTGCCTTGGGTAGGTTTGTCTGTCATCATGGACAGGTTTCTCACAGGAGTTCTGATAATGGAATGCATTTCATTGGCACTGGGTGGGAGCTAAGAGAGGCAATCATTGCATTAAAACAATGAAAAGATTAAAGGGAGTTTTAATCCACCTTCATGTTCTCCTGCTTTATGGCAGATCGCAGACTTATAAGTGCATTACCACCACCTATCTCTCAAGTGGAGCATTGACACTATATCTACAATCTCAGTTAGGAGTGTCAATGGTCCAACGGCAGTGGCTCACTGGAAAGATGAAACATCTTTACAATTCTGCGTGTATTTTTATGGCTCAAGTGGTAGAGCATTGCTTAGCAGGGCATGGTTCTGGGTTCGATTCCCAGGGAACACATGTTAGGTAAAAACTGTTGGCCTGAATGCACTGTTAGTCACTTTGGATAAAAGTGTCTGCTGAATGTATATTTTACTTTACAATTCAGAAATTTTTTTTCTCATTTACGCTTGTTCACATTGTGCACAAACATGGATCACAATTTTTTTGTTTTGTTTATAATTTCCCAGGAAATCGTGCAGTAGGAGCAGCCGCAATTCAGTCTTCAACATTTGCGGACTGGTTTGCTGAAAAGGCCATTGACAGTAATCGCGGCTTCCAGCAGTTAAATACAACATGCACCTCAACCCTTAATGAGTCTAACCCATGGTGGAGACTGGATCTGCTTGACGTTTATCGAGTTCGTGAAGTGGTCATCACTAACAGAAATGACAGCTATGCAGAACAAATAAACGGAGCGGAAATTCGCATTGGAAACTCTTTGGAGAACAACGGCAGCAACAATCCTATGTGAGAAACTTGAGCTTGAAAGAATGTGAGATATCAAGGACATATGTGAAGGATTCTGTGACTGTGTTCTCTAATTGTCTATCTCTCTGTCTATAGATGTGCTGTTATTTCTACTATTCCAGCAGGTGAGTCCTACAACTTTTCATGTAATGGGATGGTGGGACGTTACATGATTATTCGTATTCCTGGGGATCGTGAGATTCTTAGTCTTTGCGAGGTTGAAGTCTACGGATCCTTGGCAGGTAATTTATTGCTGTAGAGCTTTGAATTGAACTCTCTACATTCATATAGATTTAATGTAATCGCATGCCTCTCGAGAGACAAATAATCATAATTTATTCATTTTTGTTTGGCCAAAGTAGTTGATTACTCAACTTCAAGTCATTGTTCACTAATAGTCTTTGCCCTTGCTTGAAGCTTTATGCACTGAGATGCATCGTAACTTTTTTTTAATGCATTTTCTAGAAAATGTAGCAGTACTTGGTGCTGCTATACAGTCATCAACATCTGGGGTCTGGATTGCTGAAAATGCCATTGATCGAGGTCTCCAGCAGTTGTATACAGGATGTTCCTCAACACTCAGACAGACTAACCCATGGTGGAGGTTGGATCTGTATGATATTTACAGTGTTAACAGAGTGGTCATTACTAACAGAAACGACTGCTGTGCAGAACAAATAAACGGAACAGAGATTCGCATCGGGAACTCTTTGGAGAACAACGGCAACAACAATCCCATGTGAGGAACTTTGTTCAAAGAGCACTAGACATCGAGCACAAATATAGGATACGAGAGTATTGTTACACCTCTGTCATGTGCTTCTCTCTCTCTCTAGATGTGCTGTTATTCCTGCTATTCCAGCAGGTGAGTCCTACAGCTACTCATGCGGTGGGATGGAGGGACGTTACGTGAACTTAATCATTCCTGGAGACATGAAGTTACTCACTATGTGTGAGGTGAAGGTCTATGGAGAAGGTAAATCGTTAATAGTGTTATTTACTGAGTAAATAGTGTGCAGGGTCTAAAATATATTTTCAATATTTCATTGTTAAATTAAGTCTTTTTTTATGGATATTCATATATGAATGTATTTTTTAGGTCCTTGTTTAAAAAAAACGTTTGTAAAAATTCAGTTTAAATCCAGCAATGATTTGACCAACCCTACAATGAGAGGAAATGTTCTGAAACAGGTGAGAGAAAGAAATCAATTCAACCCTCATTATTAATGTAAAATACGAGTAGTTTTTCTTTCTGCTTTTGGAGATTTACATGGATAACTAAAATTGTACCTATTTATGGAATTAGTGCTACAATTATTTGTATGTATCATTGTAGATTTAATTCATCATTTGTTTATTAAATGTTGTCATTTATATATTGTTGTAATAGTAATCATGTAGAAACCAAATTTGTCTCATAACCTGACATTGCTCTAAAGTTGCTTCCTGGGAATATTATGAACATGTTTTAATCTGGGATTAGAGTGACATTTAAAAATGAAGATTTGAATTCATCAGCATAAATCACTTTAGTATTAACATGTTGTTTTCAGTTGGGATCTGCTCTAGCAGCTAGAGGACTGACAGATGTGATTCTGCATTGGTCTCAAACCCCTAATCGGGTGATCAAGAAAGTGAATGCAGCTAATCCAAAATGTGAGTCTGTTCTCTCAACTGTACAAACACTTATGAAATAAGGAATGATGATAAAAACCATGTGATGTAATGAACAGAAATGTTTTATTTACAGGTCATTGAAGTAGGGGAAATGAATACTCTGGAAATCAACACTGCATAATTCACTACATTGATATTCATTAAAGATTATATTTTCATATTCATTAAAGATATATTTCATTCAAATTACACTGACTGAAATTTCTTCATGTTTAAAATGTAAATACTTTTAAAGCACTTCTGCTTACTTCCCTGAATAATTCAAGTAAAACTTTCTTGTGTAATTATGTATTGTCAGCAAATAAAGGTAGCAATAAATACTGTATAGTTAAACTTAACATGACAGTTTTCTGTATATTCACTGCCAATATAGATTTTTTTTTTTTTATGTTTAAAATCTATAAATTGTCATTTTAATTGTTTTGATGTTCTTGTTTTATTAAATTTCCTTTCATGAAATGTTGTTGTTCCTTTGGAGCTGTAATAAGATCTAAGTAGTAGATGAACGGAATCACACCCTCGCTAAATCGCTAGAAGATCGCTTAATCTGGAAAGCATCTGCTGTGTACAAATATCTGACAAATGTCTTTAAGGTGTCAGTTTTACATATGTTTTAAATCATAAAAAAAACGAAATACATGTAAGGATCTTCTCTTTTCAGGGGTGTAGATTACGTAGGGGACGTGCACCCACTTTTAATATCACGTAAATTCGTCCCCCGCACTTTTTTGGCAAGCGTGTTCACACAGAGGTTTTCAAGAGCCAGTGTGAATAAATATAGTTTTAAATTCAAAGGATAGTCTTTGCATGATCTGATGTTTTATTCGGACCCAGAGTAAAGCGAGATGAACATTGTGGAGCGTTAAAACACTCTTGCAGTGTGTGTTTCATTCATACTCGAAGACAGAGGGCGCTCTTGCGCAGAAAGTTTTACTAGGAAATTCCTAATATAAACAAAAGCATCCTGCTATTGTTGTATGAAAACAGTTGTTTTCACAGAAATACAGAAATGTTTGGAAACATGAAGACATTAAACATGATTGTGACAATATATGGTGTATTTGTGTTTTTCAAGTCATCTCCAGATAAAGTATATGATCAATGCAGTGCTAATTGACAAAGCATTTATTACGGTATAAATTAAAAAAATATTAATTAAAGCTGCAGTTGGTAACTTTTGAAGCTCTAGCGGTTAATAAACAGAACTGCTTGCGTGTTGTGGAATGACATCGTAGCCGGATCTACTTCTCTCTGTTTATGTCTATGAAGAATCACAAAGGTACTGGGTTACTCCGCCGCGGTATCCCTGAAGCAATCTAAAATAGTCTGAATATAAACACTTATTACAGGCGCACCCTAAAGAAAGCATCCCGAAAAATGGAGCGCAGCTGGAGGAAAACAAAACTAGCGGTATTTCATATTGCTTGGCGGGAAAGTAACATATCCTACAGAAAAGCATTAACAACTGGTAGATCTGATTACTTTTCTTTTCTTTTAGAAGAAAACAAACATAACCCCATGTATTTATTCAATACATTGGCTAAATCAACGAAAAATAAAGCCTCAACAAGTGTTGACATTTCCCAACATCACAGCAGTAATGACTTTATGAACTAGTTTACTTCTAAAATCGATACTATTAGAGATAAAATTGCAACCATTCAGCCGTCAGCTACAGTATCACATCAGACAGTGCACTATAGACCCCCTGAGGAACACTATAGACCCCCCCCCTGGTAATTATAGATGTGGTAAGTGTGCCCAGTGTGCGTTCACACATAAATGTAAATCGTTTAGTCATCCACGCACTGGTCGTGACATTCTGATACGGGGTACCATTACCTGCGCTTCCACTCATGTAATTTATCTAATTCGTTGCCCTTGTGGTCTAGCATACGTGGGTAAAACATTCAGACAATTACGCACTCGTATTAGTGAACATCGCAGTAACATTCGTACTGGAGATATGCGCAGTCCTATAGCGTCTCATTTTAGACAAGCAGGCCATAACGTCAGCGTTTTACAGTATATCGGTATAGAAAAGGTAACAAAGCCCTCAAGAGGAGGAGATTATGATAAGAAATTATTACAGAGGGAAAGTTTCTGGATTTATACTTTAAATACATTGTCACCTTTAGGGTTGAATGAGGATTTTGATATTAAGCCATTTTTATAGGGATTCAAGGTGTCTTTGTAGCTTGTATCTGTTGCATGATTTGTTTTTGTCACATAATAAACATGACTTGTACAGTATGTGTCACATGACTTGTATTTGTCACATGATTGCTCGAATGTGCCTAATTAAGGTGATCACCTGTGTCTATTTAAAGTTGACTTCACCTTATATTGATACTGTGCCTGATGAAGACCTGAAGGTCGAAACGTTGCTTGAGCTCAATTAAATTCCTCTGGAGCAGTAGTTCTCAGTGTGCAGACTTCATTTTTTTATTTGATTATAGTATTCAGTTGTCTTGCACCTGCATCCTATTTGGATGTTTGGGATGTTTACACCATTTGTGTGTTATTGAGTCTAAGGTGCTATACCAACCCATAGTTGGGTTACAAGTTGGGTTATTTTTAACATAACATTTTTTAGTGTGTATTTACATGAACTACGTTCAAATAAAGTTTTTACCATTTTTTAAAAATACAACAACGCATCAGCCTTTAAATAGCTTTTTTAGAGCTGTTTCCATGGTAACCTTTGTAAACAACGCTGCTGTGCTTATATACACTGATTTGTTACGCATTGCACAAAGGGAGGATGGAAACAAATGCAATCTGAACTTTTTTGAAGTCATTCGGTTTCCTATTATGCATTCAGACAAGTAATGCAATCAAATATTCTTTCATCCAATTTCTCTCAGCAGTCTGCCTTCAGTCATTTTTTTCTACACAAAACGAAACTACGTATTGCTCCCCTGCGTGAGACTCTTAATACCTTTGATTAAAGCTGAACTGTATTTACTGTGAGTTTTTCAAATCACGATAATCTAATGTGGGTTTAGTGATAATTATAATACACATTGGGATTATTAAAAAAAACCTCATTGCCGACTTTGAGCTACCTAAACCTTGGTAAACACAAATTAACCAATGTTTTGCTACACTAACCACAGTGTACCATGGCATTTGAAGAAAAACTTTTTGTTTTTGTCAAAGTTTTGTAAGGAAAAAAATATGACTCTTGTTCACATTAAGCTTTTTCTATAAAGATATTGTAATGCTGTAGTTATTTGTGTACTAATTTTGACATTTAGGCAATTTAGAAAGAATCGTTTTGTTAAATGCTTAGTATTAAATTCATGTGAGAGACAGAGAGATATCATAATGCTGTCTTATAAAATAAATAAAAACACCTTCACCTCATCCTGTAGTGCATAAGTGTCTATGCAAATGTTGGAGAATTGAGGATATATGGTTTGCAAAAAATGGATGCCACTAATGTGTTTGATTGATTTTATGTAATTAATTCATGCATTCTAGAACTTTTAAACTACACTAAGCATAGGGAACGTAAACAAGACTTTACATAACTTTTAAAAACAGTAAGAAATGGAGGAGCTCTGATGTCCTAATGTAAGGTCAACAATGGATAAAGAACATTTACATTTAAGTTTTGTGTGTATGTTTGACAGTTGCTCACTTGATGCTTATTTATTTGTGTGTGTTTTTGCAGCTGACAGAGAATGTGACAGAAGGGTGGAGAGATGAGGTATGTCATGTGATACACATTTAAATGTGCCATCCTCTATAAAATCTATGAAATGCACACTCTCCATTCTAAGAGAAAGACAGACGCCTTTAAAGAACCATGCTTAAGCTTTACAGGATCCTCTGGAATTTACTGGGTAAAGTACAACATTCATATATCTGATAAAACATCATTTTTCTGCAGTATTTTTCCATTGTTCAGAAGTTTTGCTTTGTTTGTGTTAAAGTTTCTTGCCACATTAACTAAATCTTGATCGGCTGCTGTTTCATACATTTAAACTCATCTATAATTAAGGTATTTGTTTAACTATATATTGTTAAAATACAAAACAAAATAATATTTTCAAACATATTACAACTGAAAACAGTTGTTTTCTGTGTGAATCTGTTAAAGTGTAATGTATTTCTGTGATGCTCCGCTGTATTTTCAGCATCATTCCTCCAGTCTTCTGTTTCACATGATCTTCAGAAATCAGAATAATATGATGATTTACTGCTCAAGAAACATTTCTGATTATGATTACTCAGATACATTTCTGATGCTGTGTCATATTTTTGTGTAAACTGTGATGCATTTTTATTTTATTCGTTATCTGGTGAAAAGAAAGTTCAAAATAACATAATAAATTTATATATGCAAGTGTGAAGATCTTATATGAATGTGAACTTGTCTTCACAGGTTTTTTTTTTTTTTTAGTAATCTTTACCGTAAAACTTACCAAACAAATTTATGATAAATAGATGCTCATTTGTGTATGGAAATAAAAAGTCTTTATCTGTCAACAACACCTGATAACGATTTACATGAATGTTTCCTCGTCCAACTTTAGTTTACAATATTTTTCTTGTTGCAGATTATGATGTCATAATTATATCTATTTTATGATTCCACTATGATTTAGATTTAGGGCTGCATGATAGTGATGTCACATTTGCACCGAAGCATCACAACTTGTGTCGAGAATGCCAGATGAAGCTCGATCAAAGATTGTGTTGTTAATGTAAAAAAATCAAGGGACCAATGACAAACAAAGCTATAATTTCTGTCCAGTCACGTACACAATTCACTTTGCATGTCAAAATGTTTGATCCCCCAGATCTTACTTTACAAATATTTTTAATTCTGATTTATTCAGTTACATTCCACATACCCAGTCATACAAGTTATATGAAGAATACAAAGTATTT
>NW_020525059.1:0-40268 GCF_003368295.1 Carassius auratus | reverse complement strand
GGTTTTCTAAATTAAAAATGTTTTTTAAAGGTTTGGAAGCTGCAATTTAAAAATACAAGACGATTAATGTTTCACTTTTTACTGTCATTTCAAAAAAATCACCACGACAAAACCGTTCAAGCTAACCAAAATCTGTTCGCAATTTAAGTTCCTCGATGTTTTTTTTCATGTAGACAACGTTTGGTGTGTATAGTGTACTTCCCCTGTGAGGAGTATTCATTAATTCACAACTGTAAAATCTCAAAAATACACATTCAAATCAAAATAGCCGACTTCCTGTTGATCGTAGCTGATGACTGTGAATTAGAAAGTTGTCCGTCTTGAAAGAACAATTTATGTACCAAGTTTGGTGTCTGTAGCTAAAACTAACCCCCCCACTTTTGACAAAAGGTGGCGCTATAGAGTGCCTCCTTCACGCCCTTTTAAAAGCTTTTGCCATTGTCTAGCTATCACTAATACTGATATGTGTTTTGAGTTTCATGTAAATCTGAGCTTGTTGTCTGCCTCAAACTCACCATAACAGAACATTCAAGTTTGACACGTTGCCATGGCAACACTATATCAGATATCAATATCCCCACAACAGATTTACATCGGCCGTGTTTTGTCATTTTTCTGATGAAGTTTTAAGTAAATCGAGTAAAAATAAGATGCTGAATTCAAAGCATTTGGAAAATGACACACTTCCTGCTGCCAGTTGGTGGCGCTATAACGTTGACTCTTAATAGCCACATATATACAATCGGTATCATACAACGAACAAACCCATGAAGTTTGATCAAATTCAGGAAATGCATGTGGATGTTATTAGACATTTCCTGTTTCTCATTTCTCGCCATAAGTTCCATGCCTCGCCACGGGCAAACCGTTCGAGATATCAAAAATCCCCTCGCAATTTTTTCATCCTCAATGTCTTGAGATCATGTTCACCGAGTTTCGTGGCGAACGGGTTTGAAAAACCTCAGATGAGTATTTCAAATTCCAGAGCATGCTTTTTTTTAAACAGCCCTGAATAGCTGACTTCCTGTTGGGCGGAGCCTATGACATAAGTGTGAAAGTTGTTCGGCTCAATGAGATCTATAAGTGTACCGAGTTTGATATAAATACATGCAAGGATGTGTGAGCTATGGTTCAAGAATTCTGACTGTCTTCCAGGGGGCGCTGTAGAGCCCCTGTGCCACGCCCGGGTCCCAGCCTCTGCGGCGTCCTGATGGCCGCAGATTCCAATGTGTGTGCCAATTTTCAAGAGTTTTTGAGCATGTTAAGGCCCCCAAAACACCCCGGAAGGTTTAATAAAAATAAAAATAATAATAACAAGAATATAGCTGCAAGCAGCGATGTCGGGCTCAAGCAATCAGTGCAACGCCACCCTGGTGGCATTGGGAAAACTGTGCCCAGCGGGCATAAGCATTTTACAGTAACCCTCTGACAATCAAGTTTTAAGGGATGTGGCAGTTAAAGGGTTAATCCGACCAATCTAGACTTTGAAATCACATACACAGAACAATATATATAACTTTAGTAACACTTTATTTTAAAATGTATAAAAAATGTATAAGGTGTGCATTGTAGCTGACACCTATATGAACACATTACAATTGTTTTGTGACTACAAGTCTTTCTTCTCAAATGCTATTGAGTGGTCGCGAACGCGGATGGGAGAATGGCGCATATTTGTTTTGTTTTTTTTGAGCAACTGGTGCCCCCTCTGGAGTTGGTGCTCTACGAAGACTGCATACTCTGCATATAGGGAGCGGCGGTACTATCTGGAAGATATATTCCTCAAACCATCGTACAAGTGAAGGTGATGCTAGTCCTTCAAGAATCGCTCAAAACCTTTTCAAGTGTACAGTTTCCTTTTATTGCATCTTGAAATAAATATTTCTGAATTCTGAATCAAACTGGGTTGTGTTTATTGATTTATTTTATAAGACAACTGAAACTTTAATCTCCTTTGTAATATATGTGCTTTTAAACCAAGAACAATGTAATTAGAGATGTATTCCTGCTTAATAATGACTATTAGTAAGGGAAAGGCTTTATAATCATGAACTATTTACTAATGCTTAGCTAATGAGTGCAGTTATTATAAAGTGTTACCAATGCATTTACTAATGTTAACAAATTAGACATTATTATACAGTGTTACCAAACCCTTTAATAATTTATTAGTGTTTTGTAATGATTTTAATGACCTATAAGCATTTGTGAAATAGTTTTGCTTGCATTGCAGCTTAATCTGTCAGTTGAAGAGTTTTACTGTTACATCCATGAGATTAATAAATGTCATGTCATGTCACAGGTTGTCATAGGTCAGTATCAAATGAGTTTGAAATTATAATTTGCAGCACAAATAAGGCTTCTTAGGATGTTTTTAAATCCCAAAAACTGTCAGAAAAGGATAAGGCCTAAGAGATTTCTTAACCTGTAATGAAAGGAAAAAAACACCACCATTAGCAACAACAAAAACAATAACAATTTAAAATATAGATTTTTTTCCTGATTATTAAAGGAATGATTAGGTCTCTCTCTCTCTCTCTCTCTCTCTCTCTCTCTGCCAGACAGCCCCTCCCTACAATCCACACACACTGTCAGTCACCAAAGATTCACAGTCACCAACCCCCTCACACTCACACTCCCCCTCCCTCTCCCCCTCCCTTTCCTCACACAGACGGAGTGGCCAGAGTGAGATCATGTCAGTTGAGAAGTCTGACAGTTTTTTCTTTTCTTTTATCCATACAGTGTTGTAAAGTCATGAAACTATGCATATTTCCTCATAATGATTTGATCTCTGTATGAAAACATGCCTTGAAGTGTTTGGAAGCTGCAATTTAGACATACAATACAATTAATGTTTCCCTTCTTACTGTCATTTCAAAAAATCACCACGTCAAAACCGTTCAAGCTAACCAAAATCCGTTCGCAATTTAAGTTCCTCGATGTTGTTTCTTCATGTAGTCAAAGTTTGGTGTGTATAGTGTACTTCCCATGTGAGGAGTATGCATTAATTCACAACTGTAAAATCTCAAAAATACACATTCAAATCAAAATAGCTGACTTCCTGTTGATCGTAGCTTATGACTGTGAATTAGAAAGTTGTCCGTCTTGATAAGAACAATTTAAGTACAGAGTTTGGTGTCTGTAGCTAAAACTAAATAAAATGCATTATTATTATTATTAGCTGTACACTTGCTAAACATTTTTAAATATAAACTTATGCAATTGTGTGTGTGTGTATATATATATATATATATATATATATATATATATATATATATATATATATAAATTCAAGTGTACAGTTTTCTTTTATTGCATCTTGAAATAAATATTTATGAGTTCTGTGTTTGTTTATTTTATTTATTTTATTTTTTATTTTACATTTTTTTTAGGGAGATTACAGCCTTTAATCTCCTCAAAATAAATGTGCATATAAACCATGAACAATTGAATTATAGCTGTATTTATAAAATGCTTACTAAAATATTAATTTTGGGAGAAGGCTATATAAAGCATGAACTGACTATTTACTAATGCTTAGCTAAGAATTGCAGCTATTATGAAGTGTTACCAATGCATTTACTAATGTTAACAATTGAGACATTATTTTAAAGTGTTACCAAATCCTTAAATAATTTAAAAGTGTTTTGTTATGATTTCATTAACCTATAAGCATTTGTGAAATAGTTCTGCTTGCATTAAAGCTTAGTCTTCATCTGTGAGCTGAACAGTTTTACTGTTACATCCTTGAGATTATGTAAATTCAAATAAATGTCATGTCACAGGGTGACAGAGGTCAGTATCAAATGAGTTTGAAATTATTATTTGCAGCACAAATAAGGTTTTTTAGGATTTTTTTTAATCCCTGAAACTGTCAGAAAAGGATAAGGCCTAAGATATTTCTTAAGATGTAATGATAACAGCACAATTAGCAACAACAACAAAAAAATAACTATTTAAAATACAGTTTTTTTTCTGGTGATTAAAGAGATGTTTAAGTCTCTCTCTCTCTCTCTCTCTCTCTCTCTCTCTCTCTGTCTGTCTGCCACTCAGCTCACACCCCTCCCCCACTCACACTCACACACACACACAGAGTCAGCACACAGAGTGACAGAGTGAGATCAGATGTCTGACAGTTTTTTAATTTTCTTTTAATCATACAGTGCTGTAAAGTCATGAAACTATGCATATTTCCTCAGAATCACTGGTTTTCTAAATTAAAAATGTTTTTTAAAGGTTTGGAAGCTGCAATTTAAAAATACAAGACGATTAATGTTTCACTTTTTACTTTCATTTCAAAAAATCACCACGACAAAACCGTTCAAGCTAACCAAAATCTGTTCGCAATTTAAGTTCCTCGATGTTTTTTCTTCATGTAGACAACGTTTGGTGTGTATAGTGTACTTCCCCTGTGAGGAGTATTCATTAATTCACAACTGTAAAATCTCAAAAATACACATTCAAATCAAAATAGCCGACTTCCTGTTGATCGTAGCTGATGACTGTGAATTAGAAAGTTGTCCGTCTTGAAAAGAACAATTTATGTACCAAGTTTGGTGTCTGTAGCTAAAACTAACCCCCCCACTTTTGACAAAAGGTGGCGCTATAGAGTGCCTCCTTCACGCCCTTTTAAAAGCTTTTGCCATTGTCTAGCTATCACTAATACTGATATGTGTTTTGAGTTTCATGTAAATCTGAGCTTGTTGTCTGCCTCAAACTCACCATAACAGAACATTCAAGTTTGACACGTTGCCATGGCAACACTATATCAGATATCAATATCCCCACAACAGATTTACATCGGCCGTGTTTTGTCATTATTCTGATGAAGTTTTAAGTAAATCGAGTAAAAATAAGATGCTGAATTCAAAGCATTTGGAAAATGACACACTTCCTGCTGCCAGTTGGTGGCGCTATAACGTTGACTCTTAATAGCCACATATATACAATCGGTATCATACAACGAACAAACCCATGAAGTTTGATCAAATTCAGGAAATGTATGTGGATGTTATTAGACATTTCCTGTTTCTCATTTCTCGCCATAAGTTCCATGCCTCGCCACGGGCAAACCGTTCGAGATATCAAAAATCCCCTCGCAATTTTTCATCCTCAATGTCTTGAGATCATGTTCACCGAGTTTCGTGGCGAACGGGTTGAAAACCTCAGAGGAGTATTTCAAATTCCAGAGCATGCTTTTTTTAAACAGCCCTGAATAGCTGACTTCCTGTTGGGCGGAGCCTATGACATAAAGTGTGAAAGTTGTTCGGCTCAATGAGATCTATAAGTGTACCGAGTTTGATATAAATACATGCAAGTGTGTGTGAGCTATGGTTCAAGAATTCTGACTGTCTTCCAGGGGGCGCTGTAGAGCCCCTGTGCCACGCCCGGGTCCCAGCCTCTGCGGCGTCCTGATGGCCGCAGATTCCAATGTGTGTGCCAATTTTCAAGAGTTTTTGAGCATGTTAAGGCCCCCAAAACACCCCGGAAGGTTTAATAAAAAATAAAAATAATAATAACAAGAATAATCCTTAGAAGAACAATAGGGCTCTTCGCCCCTTCGGGCTTGAGCCCTAAATAATCCTTAGAAGAACAATAGGGCTCTTCGCCCCTTCGGGCTTGAGCCCTAACAAGAATAATCCTTAGAAGAACAATAGGGCTCTTCGCCCCTTCGGGCTTGAGCCCTAATAATCCTTAGAAGAACAATAGGGCTCTTCGCCCCTTCGGGCTTGAGCCCTAAATAATCCTTAGAAGAACAATAGGGCTCTTCGCCCCTTCGGGCTTGAGCCCTAACAAGAATAATCCTTAGAAGAACAATAGGGCTCTTCGCCCCTTCGGGCTTGAGCCCTAAAAATGAAAACATGAATCATTGGTTCTGTGTAAAAACCTTCCCACAGATTTCAAGTATGAATGCTTGCAAGGTTATTGAGTGATACGCAGTGTCTTACAAAATTTATGCTAGACTGAAAGCTCAATGATACATGTACATCATTTCAACCCTCGTGTCATTACGGTCTGAACCAGAGCCAAGCTATTCCTCTTAAGAGTGCCAGACAGAGCCATCAGACATCAGCGCTGACTCTAGAACAGTTGATGAGACAAGGATGAGGGAATAAAAAGAGGTCATTTTTGCTTTTTTGCTCTTAACTACCACATTAACATTTCAAGCACATTTCCTCCAAACCCCCATGTGCATTCAGATATGAGCTGTCCTGCACCATAATTGACTTCGTCTCTGTGGCTAAAGCAAGCAGCAATATTCAGCCCGGCTGCTGACATATTTAGTTGCGTGTTGGATGTTATTCTGTTCTGTCCTGACACTGGGTGTCTTCACAGATGATTAGCATGCCACAGAGATCTAGCTTAATTGCAAGTATTAATGTTTTACAGCCCCCATGTCCTCAGATGACACGTTTTACTGTGTATTCCCTCTCTGTGTGCTGTAATTATTCACCAAAGTTATGATGCTGTAAAGAGAATTTAATTATACATTCCTCCCATTCTTCTGCTGGCTGTTGGACCACATCAGGCAATTATATAAAGTATAACTTATTGTATTTGTAAGCTGTGATTGGTTTAACGCTCGGCAGTCTTGTATCAGTTGTGGCCACCCACCAATTAAAACATCACAATGCGAGAGGACTTGCCTGAATGATCTTGAGATACTGAGGCAGTCTGGTATATAATTGAGTGTAACAACACATTTGAATCGAATATATCATTTACGTATTTCGATGTTCGGTCAATAGGTTCTCAATTTGAGGCTTGGGGTTGTTCTGAAGCCCATTTCTGAGTACAGATGTGATTCTGTAAATGATAAAAGTCCTCATAATTGTGATTTGGTGTCTCATAAAAATGAGAACATTTCTCATAATATTGAGAAAATATGTCAACATTGAGAAGAAAATTCAATGATAAATAATTATGACTCAGTATCCCATAATGAGAAATTTTCTCATAATTACGGGTAAATACTATGTCAACACTAAGAAAATTTGATAATTAAGACTAAATATTTTATTATAATGAGAGGTGTTTGACTAAATGTCATGTAATTCTAAAAAATATATATATATTTTCATGACGGGAAACTCCAATATTGGGAAGTTATTATTATGAGAATATTACTCATTATTATGAAGATACTTAAATATAAAAAGTATGTCATAGTAAGTTTTGCCATGATTATGAGAAACATAAGTAAAAATGTCAGTAATGTAAAATAAATGACATAAAACTCATATTCTCTAAATAATGAGAAACATTTTTTTAAATATTATTGATATTTTTTATATCAATTATCATATTTCATAATCACAAACTCTGCCACAGTGACTTAATGTCTCATATTAAGAATATTACAAATTATTTTCCATATAATATGTGAAGTCATTTTTATGAGAAAATATTATTAATAATTAGAAATAATTCATTAAAATGAGAACGTATACCTTTATATTGAGAAAAAGTCTCATAATCATGACTCATGACTGAAGTTTCTAATTATTATTATTAATGTCAGTACTGAGAAATAAATGTCTAAATGTTTTCGTAATTGTAAGTATATCAGTGCTAAGGACATAAATTGCATAATTATGGCATAATGTACTTTATAATAAGAAACCGAAGTCTTAAAATGACTTAATATATCATAATATTGAGATACGAAGTCGTTATTATGCTAAAGTTTAGATGTTTAGATAAGAAGTCAATAAAAAAAAAAAAAAAAAGTTTCTCATTAATATTACTTAAAGAATCATGTTTCAGTCAATTGTGGGGGAAATGGGCTTCCATAGGGTGATATGGGTCTATTGTTAGCACACACTCTGGGGTCCTGGAGTCCACAGTGAGGCGAACCTAATTGCAGCACAAGACGGAAAGAATTGCCAGTCTACTGGAGTGAATCATTTGTAGCCTGTAGCACTTGTGAGGTGTGGAAATCGGTCTTCTTTAAAGACTCAACTCTATATCTGTAATTATCGCTTCCCTTGTGAGCGCTAATGTTTCTAATTAGTCAGTTTTACATTTTACGGCTCATTGGGACTATCGAACGCACGCCGCATGTGTATGGCCTCCATGATAGAGCAGATGCAGCATCTCCCCCAGCGGTCTCACATATGTCGTGTGGCAGGTACACAGACACACACACACACACACACAGCCCAATCAATAGTGGCACTCGGAGTGAGATGTTTGAAAATTGCACAGTATTGAGGGCATTTGCAGGTAGCGAGGTAAAAGCTGCCCTGTGGTGAGCACTGACCTGCCTGTTTGCTGACGGACACAAGCAAGATAAAGTTGGCCAGGGCACTGTGACCTCATCTCAGAGGCTTATCTCCTCAGCTGTCTGATGCCTGGGACTTTATTGATCAACCGTGTGGGGATCCATCATGCCTTGGGACCACCTCAGAGCCTACCAAAAAGGAAAAAAATACAGAGATAAAGAAAGAGACAGAAAGACAGAGAGAAGAGGCAATGTGAGGATGAGGCATTACATAAATCGCTCATCACCGTTGTGTTTGGAGGCTGGTTTCCAGCAGGTTGGAGCCCTTACCAGAGTTCTTAAGAGTTTAATGAGCAAATATGGCAAAAAGAACATTTTCAGATAATACATAGCGAATATATGGAGTCTCACACATGACTTTAAAAAATAATGTAAAAAATAATTGTGTTCACAATTTACTAATTCATTCTCTCAATTTGTACACGATTTAGCAAAATGTATGCACATTTTATGCAAAATATTAGCTCTCAAATTTATGCTGCCATCAAATTTTAAATACTGAAAAACACTAGTCATGAGACACAAAAGATGCCTTAAAGAAAACTCATATGGCTTTAGTATAGTTGAACTATAAGTCATAAGTCTTTTTCCAGAACTTTTAGCATTTGTAGAGTTTGACGGTCTCATTCACTGCATGGAAAATAGCTCTACTTTTTGTGTTTCATGGGAAAAAAGAAATGAGATCTATTTATTTTTGGGTGAACTATACTGTTATACCCATAACTATTTCCTGGCTGTGGAAAAAAAATTATATAAAATAAGAAATATATGCTTTTGGAAAGGATTTGTGCAATCATTATGAAGTCATATAAGCTCCATAAGCTTCCATAGGTCCAGGATGTGATGATTCTAGCAAAACAATATTGAAGATGGTAACAAAGCAGACAGGAGAAAGAAAAGAGATTGGAATGAAAATTCAGTGGTTGGTGACAATGTAGGCTACATTACAGAAAGTAATAACTGGTTCTCTGAACCTAACACACTGGCAAACAGACTGAAAATTGGATCAAAGAATGCAATCTTTCACAGTTCCAGGGTGGCCTTGGTTTTAAAGAAATAATTTGCTGCTGTTTTCTTGTTTCTCATTTGTGTCACAAAAGACATCATTTTAAGAATTGGACTCTTTTTGTTTATTTTTTTTAACTGCCATGCATGTTATGTCACTGCAAAAATAAAAAGCTTTTGTAAGTAACTTGGGGATTTTAAGGACCACCATTCTCAGTTTAATGAGGCAAGAGAAAGGAGTGCAAGCCGACAGAGGTTTATCTCCACATTAAGGTAGAAAAGGTAGAAAATAAATGGGGTATAACAAATGTCCATTGATTATGACAGTTCAGCTTCATGGAATTTAGTGAGAGCAAATTCATTCAGTGAGAGAAGTTTCTGGATTTCAGGTGTTTCAGTGAAAAGAGCAAGGTTTTCTCATGTTGTAAGAAACATTTCACACTGAATTTATGATGCTGGGAACAAACTCAAAATCACATAAAGCCAGTATTCAGGAAAACAAATACTGCATGACACATGGGAAATTGCACAGCATATTAAACTCTACTGCAGCAATGTCTGTGAGAATGAACATTAATGAATTCTGTCATTTTTTTCATAAATCTTGAATATTTCCCCCAGAATGTAATTTCCATTACATTTCAAATTATGTTTTGTGTTTAATTTAATTCTAAGGTACAAAAGCTCCTTTGTCTTGTTAAAGTGTATGTTATAGCTAACATTTTTTCATCTCAGATATGCTGCTTACTGACACAGTTGTATTTAAAAAAAAAAAAAAAAAAAAAATATATATATATATATATATATATATACATATATTTTTTTTTTACACACACACACACACACACGCACACACACACACACACACATGTATATATATATATATATATATATATATATATATATATATATATATATATATATATATATATATATTTTTTTTTTTTTTTTTTTTTTTTTTTTTTTTTAACTGTGTCAGTAAGCAGCATATCTGAGATGAAAAAATGAAATATATATATAAAATTTACATTGTTACAAAAATATATATTTGAAATAATATTATTTTGAAATATTTTATTCATAAAGAAAAAAATATGTTACGGCTTCCACAAAAATATTAAGCAGCACAGCTGATTCAAAATTAATAATAAGAGATATTTCTTGAGCAGCAAATTAGCATATTCAAATGATTTCTGAAGGATCATGTGACTGTGAAGACTGGAGTAATGACTGCTGGAAATTCAGCTTTAAGTATAATATATTAAAAAGAAATCAGCTTTTTTAAGTTTTAATAATATTTCATAATATTACGTTTTTTACTTGTATTTTTGATCAAATAAGTGCAGCATAAAAGATTACTTTCAACAAAATAAAAAAGCAGCAGTGTAAATATGTAAATAATATAAATGCAAATACAAATGTAATTAGTTTTCATTGTGGACTTTAATATTTCTGAAAAGTGAAAAAAATGACTTGATTTTATGTGACCTTATAAAGAAAAAGAATATCGAAACATATTAATTGCAAATCATGTTCATGTCATGCTTGTTGTATTGGTCTAAGGCTTGGCACAAAGAAGGTTAACTTTGAGTCATGCAAAACAAGAAAGACATCCAAACAACAAATGAAGTCAGTTTGAAGGACATGCTTCAAAATCCCAGAGTGAATCTGTACAGGAGGATTGTGAGAGTAAAGACGACTCTGTGGTTGTGGGAGGCTCATGGTGAATATGACGACAGAGAGCAGTCCTGGCCTCACATCTCCCTCTACAGCTGCTTTCAACCGGAAAGATGAGAGCTGAAGCCTGACTGAAGTGACAGCGCGTCTGGAAAAAAGCACTTCTGTGTGTCCTTGAGCAGCCGAGAGAAGTCCCTTGATGTCTGAGTAGGCAAAACTCACACACATATACACACACAATACAATGCTATGAGAGGTGTCTAAGTGTTGCTCTGATAGCCTTAAGTACGGTTACGCTATGACAGCTGACAACGTTGTCAAGAATATCCTTAAAACACTTCAGGAATAAAGCACCTAACACCAAGACTCTACAACAACAGCGGCTCATCTGCATTAAAGCATGTGCATTTCAAGGCTGCTTGCGTATTCCTGTGAACATCTCTGAAATCACTCCACTGCTTGCCAGGATCCTGAGAATACAATGCAGAGATCTGAGAGATTATGAGAGCGATCTTTGCAGCTGTTTTAGAATGAGAAATTGGGGCGGATACTGGCAATCACCCTGATGTTATAATTAACCCTTTCATGATTACAAAAATAGCTCCAGTGATTAGTTAACTCAATCTGGACTCAAAACAACACCTGTTACAATACATATAAATCAAACATGATTTAATTCCTCAAATTTCCATTCAGACGTGCTGCATGTGGATAGTCTGGCATAAAAATTAATATAATGTACCCTTAAAAACATGATTATATTTCCATAATCTGGAACAGAAGATGCACATCCCACCTGAATGTAATTGTTTTGTCTGTGTATGATCACCCATATTGGCACAAAAAACAATAAGATAATAAAACAAGAGCTTTTGTTTACATATATGTATTATCATTTATTGAAACCATTATTTTTTATTCTTCACTTGCCCAATTTTATGTATTAAAAAAACTGAATTTAATGTGTAATTTTAAGTATTGTAGGCTATGTTTTCATTACATATAAAATTAAATAGAAAGAGTTAGTAATAAAATATAGTTTTAAATCATACCTGTTTTATTAAAACATGTGACAAATTTGCATCATATTATGATGTGTGTAAGTTTCTTACCTTGAAATACTGTTCTTCAAAATCATTCTGATGATACACTGACTTCTGATAAGGCCAAAAGCTTCTGTGTCTTTTTGCGCACTCTCATGAAAAGGGCGGATTGCTTTACTGCAGCAACACTGAAATATTTACAACAGTGAATTTCACTCAGTGAAGTCGGAAAAAAACCTACAGTTGCTTTAATCCAAATGCACAGGAATTTTAGATGTAATTCAAACGAATAAATCTGAAATTTAGGTCTAAATACTTTTGATTGTCAAAATAAACTTGAACGTGCATTTATATAATTATAATATTTTCTGTAAGCAATTGTATGGCAGCTGCATATACCATCTTTAAGTGTCATTCTGTCATGTTTCCTCCTCAGCTTTTGTTATTTGCAGCGAGTGGAGATGTGCCATGAGAGATACTGCGCAGTAGAAGGCAGCGCAGATGTAATCATCAAACAAATCTCCTGCCTTCTGTTATTTCCTGCCTTCCTTTGATCATTTTTCTGCTAAATATGAATAGATTTTTTCACACAAGATTATGGTGAATGGAATATACAAGCTCTCTAACACACTAACACAGTACTGGTGCAGAAATGGTCTAAGCAAACATTTGAAAACACTAAGGGGTGAATTTGCTGGAAAAAATGACATGCTAATCTCTTTTGGATGCAGTGCTTCAGTGTAAAAACACTTTTCTACACTATAAAAGTATTTATATTATTAAATACGACAAAGCTTATTGGAGTACACAAGAAAATAGCATTTCGGTCTTTCAAAATATTCAAGTTTAATTCAATGTCTTGCTGTTTGCTGTCTTTGTAATTGAGAAAATTACTAGCTTTTTTTCAGCGTTTTTTTTTTTTTTTTTTTTTTTTACTGTTGGCTGTAATGACACCAGCAGCAGCAGAAAGTTCGTGTACATTTTAGTGAACATGGCAGCAATAATTCATCAAATAATGATCAAATGATGGGGTACAATGTTATGCAAAGGCAACCATGTACAGTACAACACAAATAAATTACGCTATTAGTGGACACATTTCAGATAGAAAACAAGGTCTAGAAAGTGTGATGCATGTTATAAAACAGTTCCACATAATTCTTCAGGCAAGGCAACAGTTCACCTAAAAGTGTAAATTTGTTGAAAATGTTCTAACCCTCAGGTCATCCACTATGTAGATAATTTCTGTACTAGAAGAGATTTGGAGAAATTTTGCATTACATCACTTGCTCACCAGTGAATCCTCTGCAGTGAATGGGTGCCGTCAGAATGTGAGTCCAAACAGCTGATGAAAATCATAATAACATATATGACTCCGGTCCATTAACTTCTTGGAAAGTTTGTGTTTGTAAAAAAACAAATTCATCAATAAGATGTTTTTAAACTTCAAACCATTATCCCCTTATTTATAATAATTGCTTTCTCCAGTGAAAAGGTTGTGCTTTCTGAATCAGGAGAGAAATATGTACAGATCAAGCACCGTTTACAGTTCAAAACACATCTGTCATTGGATTTTATTGTGAAAATAGGGGATGGAGAACTGAAGCAAGCATTATTATCGATTATGGACTCAGACTTTTTGGTCAGAACGAAAAGAATCAAGCTTAAAGATCAAGCCTCGTAATGATGGATTTGATTCTTAAAAGCATTCAGCATTCAGCTTTTTGCTTCACAAGTTGTTAATAGATGGACTGCAGTTGTTTGGATTACCTGTGGATTATTGTGATGTTTTTATCAGCTGTTTGTACTCTCATTCTGATGGCACCCATTCACTGCAGAGGATCTATTGGTGAGCAAGTGATGTAATGCTAAATATCTCCAAATCTGTTCCGATTAAGAAACAAACTCATTTGCATGTTGAATAGCCTCAAGGTGAATATATTTTCAGCATTTATATTTTTTTATTTGGGGTGAACTAGTCCTTTAACTGTTTACTAAATTGTAAACATAGTTGTGTAACATGCAAAATGTAATTGCGTTATCTTCTTTTGTAGCAGGAATTTATCTAAAGCAGCGTGCACATCATGAATCAGTTAATTTCCCATAATCCCCAGGTGTCTAAGTACAGTAGGAGCTTGATGTGGCTCCAGAAACTACCACGGAGTGTGCCAGTGGCTCATGGTGCAGCGCGAGCGTGACATGACAAGAGCAATTTATCAAACTATTACTCACGTAATGTGCTCTTAACTGGAAGCGGCATGTGCATACATATCGTCATAAATGTCTGGAGAGCGAGGACACCGTGCCTGCCATCATCACTGGAGGAGCAAGAATAACTACCCTCATCACTGACGAATACAAGACATTTAGATTTATGAGTCTGACTGAAGCTCTCTCAGGAATAATGATGTCTCTGTGGAAACGAGTGGACTTAGGCACGTGTGAACGCATTCATGCATTGCCATGTCTCACTGATGGCTGATGCCATCCTTGTTTGCATGTGAAATGAGAAAATGCAGGCCTGAGGACAAGATGTTGTTGTCCCTGATCATCTTGACATCCTGCTGTATCTGTAATAGTGTGATAAAATAAGTGTTATATGCCCACACTGATCTGATTATTAGGCTTTTTACAACAACAATACGGCCCCTGCTGTGCATCTGCTTTATTGTAATGATGCGAGTCACAGTGGAAAGAAGTTTAGCTGATTTATTTCATCTGGGAAGAGCTGAGGTGATGTTTTCTCTATGATGGCATATATCCCTAATGTTATTTTCCTCCAGCTGTCCTACCGTTTCCAAACCAGGAAGCTCAAGACGGCTCCTCTCCTGTGCTGCATGAAGAACATCTGCCAGAACGTTCCCCAACCTCATACCTCATGCTAAATATATATGTTTAAAAAAATCATTATGAACAATATTTTTAAATAAAAATGGACAAAAGCATATTTGGAAATATTAGTAATTCAATTATTTATGTTTGCATATTTTCTGTTTTTGTTAAATGTTGGCCATATAAGATGCAAGTGCTTTTATAACTCTTAAAATCAAGTAATGTAATACATTTCTCATTAAATGTAAATGGAGGAGAAAGAGAGTACCAGTTTTCTTTCTTTTTCTTTTTGCAATCAACAAAAAAGAATAAACTTGTGTACATAAGGCCAGATTGTTTGCACGCACACCAAATACATTTTGCTTTGGATAGCCAACGACACCAGATCCAAAACAAGTCAACTTTATTCTTCTTTGCGCTCCTTTTTTTATGCAGTGGAAAAGCCAATGATGGTCTGGATGAAAAGCGAGCTAAAAGAGTTGGGTGTCAGCCATTCCACTGTGTTTTTCCACTTGTCTTTGTGAGTTAAAGCTCTCTGCTGGCTATCAGGAGAGTGGCCAGGCTGTTTGTCATCACTTTTTTGGCAAAATATCAGCCAATTTGCCAGTTCCACACTGCTCTGTCTCGGACAATCGGGTCATGTTGTCCCTTGGACCTCTGGGGAGGGCATTAATGAAAACTCAGGGGAGTGCCAGATTAAAGTGCAGCCATCCTCCATCGCCTCCACCGAAATGATTTATCGCCAACAACACTAACCCCCCAACTCCTACTGAACTAATAGCCTTTGCAGAATAAACCATGTCTCAAAGTAGATAAAAATGCTTGTGGTGTCAGATAGCACTTTCCTATATGCCAGATTCTGTGCATGACAAATATATCACTGCTTCGACGAATAACCGCCCCATGCTAGCAATTGCTTCTTTGAAACGTTACACTCTTGTAACATCCTCTTATAACTAAAGATAAGTCTGGCCAGCTCTTTGAGTCTGGAAGTTCTGCAATTGATCCCTCACTAATTGACGCTTTTACTGACCAGTTTTACACTAGCCACGATTGCTATCCATAATTAAAATCCTTTAGTATTATTAAAGAAATAATTCACCCAAAAATGAACACTTGCTGAAATTTCTTCAGCATCAGGCAATTCATAATGTAGATGAGGTTGTTTCGTTCTCAGAACAGATTTAGAGGAATTGAGCATTATATCACATTTTTACCAATGGATTCTCTGCAGCGAATGGGTGCCGTCAGAATGAGAGTTCAAACAGCTGGTAAAAACATCACAATAATACACACGATGCCAGTCCATCAATTAATGTCTTGTGAAGTGAAAGGCTGTGCCCATCATTAAGGCATTTTAACTTTAAACTATTTCCCCTAGATTGTATCACTCTGTTTGGAGTCTCATTCTGACGGCACCCATTTACTGCAGAAGATCTAGTGATACAAGCTTAATCATATGGAATACTTGCATGGTTTAAATGTAATTTTACAAAATAATAGTTGAAAAATATGGCAAAAGAGTGGATATACAGAACATTATTAAAAAATTAAAATATACTCTACCAGCATTATACAGTAATTTTCTATAGACATTTCCATTCACCCTTAAACACTAGAATTCAAAGTGTAATACAAAGTACAGGTAAAATGGCTGTGAAAAATTTATACAGAAAATTCCTTCATATAAACATACATTGGGCCTTATTTTTACAAACTTTTCTTAAACTGTGTTCATCCTTATTCCCAAATAAACATGTAGAACTTCAAGAAGTAAAATAAAGTCTCAGATTTGTTACCATTTCTTTGTTCTTCTTTCTTTTTTTTTTTTTTTTTAATCCAAACCGTTGCTAGGATACAATCATTGGCTAAGATTTTCTTTTTACTTTAGTGCATATAACACAAAATGTGGGCTGTGTCAAAGTGATTCAAAAGGATTGCTTCAGGTCATATTAGGGGTCACAACAACTACACCATTCACTGTACAACAGTGCACTGACCTTAGAAACATTAGGAAGCTATTTCTTCACTCACACTTTCATATTATTGTTGTAATCACTTTCAAATGAGGGTTTTCTATTTTCAGTAGACTGTGGGAAGCATTTGCCTCGATTTGCCTCTGCAGTTTTAATCACATCATAATGTCACACTTAATTCAAGCCAGTGTGAGGATAAAATTAATTCAGCCCTACCACTTTATAAACAAATCTGACAGAATGTTCATAGAAATCTCAGTTCATTCTGAACATACTGTAAGGTTCATCTAAGCAAGCTAAAGTGGGTGGAGCTTAGCAAATAGTTGAACATTACAACCTGGCATTGTGCTCCATGCATGCGAGAACCTGTACATTGTGCCAATTTTTAGAATGGCAATACAATATGGTACTGAATTGCTCACTTTAGAGTCTGAATAAGTACCTTTGATGTTTGTGATAGAAAGCCTAGACAAAAAAATAATAAAATAAAAATCGTATTTCTCTGCCATTATTTGGAAAAAAATTGAGCTATTTCATCTAGAAAGGTTTGATTGAGTTTAATGGGACGTTATTGAGATGCTTTTGGACAATTTTCTCTCTTGCTCTCTCTAAATTGTGATGTGCTTTTTTTTATTTCATCCCATGTCTGGCTGGTCGATGGAGAAAAGAAGATGAATGTAAAGACTGTGCTGAAGAAAATTACCAACAGCGGCTGGTGTGTGTAGAGAAATTAATTGTGTTGCAGAGGCTATGTCTGTCACTAGGCCTATTGAGCTCTTAGCAGCTTGCCGATGATGTCATCCATTCATCGACAGGCGCTGTTAAAAGCCCTGGATTTGATGGAAATGCAGTCTCATTAATAACTAAATCCTTTGAAAAGATGAAATGCTGGCGAGACTGGCTTCTCAATCTTTTTAGCAAACAATAATCAAAATGTGCTTTTTTGCTCTCTGATGCATTTAGTTATTGTTATTGTTGCTTACGAATACAAAAATTAAAAAGGTTGCAATCTCTAATTCACTTCACAGTTAAGTATGAAAGGGTTAGTACACCCAAAAATGAAAATTAATCTGTGTTTTGATTGTAACTCCATTGGTGCCAATGGGGCTACAATGTTCTTAGGCTCGCGATACTTTTGGAAAAAAACACAGCACTAATCAACAATAAAGGTGTTCTTTACTCTTAGCCTCAGGACTGCCATTAGGACGTATTCAGGAAATGACAAAGACAGACAGGGACAACCAAAAAGCCTGCCACACAAGCGGTTAAATTGTGGCTGATGAGATCTTGATGACCCCTTGCACAACAGCTTCCGACTTCACACAGATGTCACAAATTACACACTCCCTCTGATTGGTGTAAATGTTCCATCTTAAAAACGAGGCGTTGGCTTGCAGGAAAGTAAATGGCTGTAATCAAGCCTCAGTCCATCTATGCTGCTTGATGTATTCGATGAACATACACACCCACCTCTAAATACACCAATCATTCTGAATGAAAGCATTGGTCTAACTCTAAGTCTCTTGATTTTGCCGATTTTTCATCAGCAGTCACAGGCCTGCTGGTTTGTTTTAAAGATTTCCTTATAACTGCAGTATACAACTTATAGATATGAAATTACACTTTTTTAGGTTATTCTCAGTATGCTGTGGATCACATATCCTCATGCTGCAATAATTTGGGCCTGCAAAATAATTAATATTTAGCAGGTGGAATACACAGGCAGTTTCAGGCAATTCATCTGTCAATGGGGTGCGACGTCTCTTAAAATTTTTGTGAGGTATGAAATATGAGATATTCTCTTTTTTTCTGACAGGGGCAATTTACATCTTGTTTGGCAAGACTGTTATTTGTCCATCTTTATATCCAAACTCTTTTATCCATTAAACACAATACCAGTCAAAATGAAATGAAAATACTTTGCTATTCATTCTGCGGCCAACTGCGACAATCCACATTTGAAGCTCAGTGCCATAAAAACAATAATATAGTTAGTATTGTGTTTCGTAAAAGAAAATGGTAATTACTGCAAATAAAAACCACTGAATAAATACATCAATTATTGATTTAATTACTGAAATAATTATATATATATATATATATATATATATATATATATATATATATATATATATATATATATATATATATATATATATATATATATATATATATATATATATATATATATATATATATATAGCAACAACTAAATGAAGACTGCAACAATATATTTATTTATTTCACAAGAAAATACTGTCTACATTAAAATTCCACTTCCACTCCAATGTGTTACTTGATGTTTCTTTGAAATTATTTGTTAAATTAACTAGCTATTTTTGAGTGAAAATAGTTTCTGCACTTTTTTCTGCATGTACACTGAAAAATAACTGAATTCTGGTTTGTTTTAAAACCATTTTCACTGGAAAAAATGTTTGCATAGAAGCACCAATAACACACTGAATTAAATTTCGAAGTAGTAAATATGAAATCATATCTGAAATGACATGAAAACTGAAATACCAAAGTTCTCTAAGGACCTTTTCACAATAATCAATAACTGATGTGTTTGTAATCCATAAGGTGTGATTTGAGAGGTATAAAAGTACAGACTGTTTCATTGACCATTTGACCTCTGAATGCTGTGATTCACCAATCAGAATTCTGTATTCAAGTCGTGTAATCAAAATAAAGCAGATTGTGGTTTAAGCCACTTCCGTGCTCTGCATCACAAACGTGCGAACTGATTGTGGTGGCAATGTCAGGTGAATGACATTTCGAGATTTGGGATAAAACTGCAACACTGCTGTTTTCCTTATAATACAACCTTACCATATATTTCTCCAGTTCCCAAGTGTATCCCTGATTCATGTTAGCTGCCATTTAGAATCAGTATTTCCTCTAGAGCCCGCAACCAAAATCGTGTACTGTTTTTTAGCTCATTCCAGAACTGATGTATTTCTGTGAGCATAAAAACGCTTGACTTTGATACGTATCTCTATTTTTTATCACTTGCAATGGAGGCACATCATAAACTGCAAAATTTTGTGAACTGCATCAATGAATAGCAGTTTGACACTTTAAACGCCCTTGGGATAAATAAAACACAAGAAAGGATCTTCTAAAACCAGTCTCCTACTAGATCCAGCTTTTGAACATGATATCTTACCGGCAGCACTATATCAAAACCATCACATTTAAATGCTGTTTATTGCAGCAAACAGCCCTGCAACCACACAAGAGCTGCATACTCCCAAAATGAATGAGTCTGTTTACAGATTAATTAAAATTTAAGTGCCTGATCGATGGCTCTGATTGTGTGTTTGATAGGGATGGTCCCGGGGGCTGGCTGGAGCCTGGAGCCGCATGCACAAACCTCTTTGCCTCAGATATTAATTAATGCATGGATTTTCTGTCAGCCATGGCAACAGTATTATAGGAGCCCAATAATGCTTTTAAATACAGTATTTTACATCTCCATTGATCTCTGCACCTCAGGGCTTGACTTGTTCAGCAGAACAACAAACTTAAGAGTTGGGAAAGTTTTCACATTAGATAAGACTATTTAACAGGGGGTGGGGGGGGGGGGCGCAGAGATGTCCCTGCATTGCAGTATCTTCTGAAGAAGAGAGAAAGCATTGATTCTGAACCATTTCAACATGTCTAAAAAAAAATTAATATCAATGTACTGTGGTGTATATATAGGGCTGGGGACCGGATAAATAAAATAAAATAATTAGTATATATTATTCTAAATATTGAACATTCTAGACAATAATAACAATAATAATAATGATAACAACAACAACAACAATAATACAATTCAAAATATTGAAAATCTAGACAGAAACAACAAAAATTAAGAAGAAGAAGAAGAAGAAGAAGAAGAAGATGACAACGACTAAGGATAGGCCAAAAATGTATCTAAAATAAAATAAAATAAAAATACTTTGAATCATTAGTAATATTGAACATTCCACTCTATAAGTCTGTTTATTATGAATGATAATGTTTATAATAATAATAATAATAATAATTATTATTATTATTATTATTATTATTATTATTATTATTATTATTATAAACATTATTATTAATCAACATCATCATCAACCTGCAACATTCTACATTATTTTAGGTCCCTAATCAAATACTATTGTGATAAGTAACTGACTATGTTTCAGATCACACATAAAGTTAATTGGTAGAGGAATGAAAGAAATTCACTTTAAACTTAGAATTCAGTTTGTGTCCAATAATAATAATAAAACAAAATCTATATATATCACTTTTTACTTCCCCATCTCATAACGCAAGGGGTCTAGGTAGAAGCAAGGTCCCACATCAGTGGAGAAGGCCAGCAGGGAAATAACACTGGCCCAGTCTGTGTTGGCAATATCTGCTCACTGCCATCCAAAGAGCAGTCACATTTCCCAATCCCCATCTGTTACACTGAAAGAGCCATTGGATGCAGGATACTGGCTGCATTGGCTGACAGTGCGGTCCCATTTCTTTCGATCAGCACATTACTCAGGTAGCTCATCAGGGTGACAACTAACCTGCTCGCAGCCGCCAGGCACAACAAGCTGAGACAGTGATAAAGATGCACTTTCAAATTCCTGCAATGGTGGTCTGCGAGTAGAGGTCTTCGTTGTCATTTCACTGATGTTGATTTACAGACTGCTTGTGTGTCATACCTATTTTTAGCACTGGGGAAAATTCTGAAAGTTATGTCACGGACGCAGAAGGAAGGGTTGATGAATATGTTCTGACTTGTATCTTCTCTGTGTACCACTGTGTTTTATCACAAGCAATGCATCTGGACGGGAAAGCCTGAAACGTCAATGAGCTTTCGGGTCATTCTGTCTTTCCTGTTTGATAAAGATATTTTAAAAGCAAACATTCTATATGACAAATAATGGGACACAATATTATTAAACTGGTTTGTGCCAAATCTAACCAAGTGTTTACATTATAAATAATATCTATATATAATATCTTTTGGGACGTAATTATGTCTTCAGAAAGCTGACAATCTTACAAATAATACATTTAATAAATAACAAGAAATTGCAAGCCTTGCTGAAGGTTATTAATGTAAATGTTCACTTTATTATTAAATTGTTTACTATACAAATGCATGGATCATTTAAGATTGTCCCCTTCTAACAAAGATAATATAACCTTTGTTAGAGAAAGAATAAAATAAATAAAATTAAATATAATAATTTTTATTTGATTAAATTAAATGATTATGTTGCTGTATTTAGGAAAAGAAAATGTTTAATAAAAATGAAAGATATATATTTAGATTTAGAAAATATATATTTCTGTATTTAGAAAAAAATCTATTTAACACATGAAATTAAATAAAATATCATACAAATGTTTTTTAATTAAGTAAAATAATTATGTTTCTGCATTTAAAAAATAAAATTAGCATTTAGAATTTATAAAATAATACTGTATTTCTGTTGCTGTATTTAGAAATAATCTGCATTTACAACTTCAAATAAAATAAAATAAAATAATAATTATATTTATGTTGCTGTTTTTATACATGTATTTAAGGAAAAGAAGTGGCACCTGTTTTTTAGAATTTTTTTGAACTTTTATAATGCAGAAAGCATATAGTATCTTACCAGATTGTTTTGCATGGAAGAGCTACAAGGCTTCTGCACAACATCTAGATCTACATAAAGGATGGCCACCCAGTGACCTCCATCTGATTACATCCATCCAGGCATTTCTTAATCTGCCTCTGATATTTGGGTTGAAATTCCATGGCTGACACTTTAAAAGGACATACTTTTTACAGCGTAAGAGGTCATCAACCTTTATAAGCCTGACTATTTTCCAACTCCAGTTTGGAGAGCCTGCATCAACGAGCAGCTGCCTAAATGGCATTACATTACAGCTGTTTGCGAAAAAATATGTCAGGCAGGACATACGATGGGGGCGAGTGCTATCCGAGAGCAGAAATAACCTCTGTCTCTTTCCTGATGGATAAGTAGATAGGAAGGCAAGGTAGTGGCGGTGCATGTCGCAAAAGACATTAATGTAATGGAATAAGTTGAGGGCCCTCTGTCAAACTCAGTGCTCTTCGCCGCTTCCTTTCCTGCTGGTTGTCTGTTGATTCATGTCACATGAATTGCCTCTCCGCAGCCTGCCCTCTCTAACTCCATGTAAAAGCCTTGAGCTCAGTGCATAATTCATTAGCAATGTGATTAGCTTCAAGTGCTACACTGATCGGTTGAACTGAGCTGGAGCTAGAAAAGAGCAAGGCAAGGAGACTTTCAAATAGCTCAAAGCTTACACATTAAACATGTGCTTCTAAATCCTAGCCACATAATTAACTAACGCAAGTATTTCAGTATTTTGTTTCATGTCGCCTGAAACGCTAACATTATGGGACGGGTGTTATTATACTAGTGCTGCTCTGTTTTGATAGAGGCCATAAACTATAATCGCTCTTGAGTATCAGCCTTATTAACCTCTTCTCAGATGGATTGGTATACAAGTCATCAATTTGCTCCTAGAAAACTTG
The DNA here is from genome assembly GCF_003368295.1 of Carassius auratus. Lineage (NCBI taxonomy): Eukaryota > Metazoa > Chordata > Actinopteri > Cypriniformes > Cyprinidae > Carassius > Carassius auratus. The sequence goes on along the minus strand of NW_020525059.1, from coordinate 16,904 downwards.
CTTTAAGTTCGCCATCCGTCTTTGTCAGGAACAATCGCCAACTTCATCACTCATGCCAGGGAGGCAAGCGAGCGGGATTGGCATGGTGGTTCTTGTGACTTTCTTACTCCCTGCTGCCACATTCGGCCTTCTTCCCATGCTCTGTCAGAGGGGTTCTTCCGGGAGGTTGTCAAGGGCAAGGACAGAAATGATGCCCCAGTGGGAACATTTCCAGTGGGCTTTGCCAACTCGATTATACACGCTATCTGCAAGCGGTCAAGCCTCAGCGGGGTCTCATGAGTGGACTATCCAGGACCTCCCTAATCTGTTAGAAGCAGATGAATATGTGTGGTCAGAGAGAGGTCAGGCTTCAGCACATAGCAAAAATCTGTTCAAAAGAGGGTACTTTGGAAGAGACGAGCATGCTCAGAACCGGGACGTGCACTTGAAAATGTCTCTTAAACTGAAATTCCGATCTTAAATTTGAACTGAATTTGAATTGAAGTAGTATGTAGCAAACAGGATGCAGTATTGGAGGAAAGACAAACTTTAAATGTAGAAAGTTGTAAAAAGGATTAGTTTGCAGAAGTTATACAGAACGAGAAGTATAACAAAAGAAGATAGCTAGATAGCTAATAGAACCATAAACTGATAGATAGAACAACATATATAATGACAGAAATAACAATGTAGAGAATGATAGATGAAATGATAGAAAGATAGATAGACAGACAGACATAATGAACAGACAGATTAGATAGATTTCAAATTCAAACTCATAAATTGAAAGGGTGCCAATTCTTCATTTCTCCCTGTAAGAAGGAAGACACACAAGAAGGAAGATAAATGCCTCTGTCATCTTATTTGTTTATTTATTTTTGCGCTCACAGACTATTGTTATTACAATCTCTGATCGAAAGCTTCAGTTCACACCTTATTGAGTTTTGTGCAGTCTTTGCAATTTCCTGCAAAGTTGCCAGTTCTTTCCATTTCACCCTCTATGAGCACGAGCAGGAGTCTGTCGGGAGCTGTCCATAGTGCTGAAACCTGAGCTTTGCCAAACTAAACTGAACACTTTCCACTCTGTTCAACTGCTTTTGTTTCCCCCACTAAACTTCTGGAGTGACTGCTTCTATGTTGTCACCAAGTCTTCAGGGAAGTTATGCAATACTCCTAACCTCACCTTTAATCCACAGCGCAACAGTAAAGAAATAAAACTCAGAGCTGCACTAAGGGCCAATCAGGCTGACTCTTGAGGTTTTTAAGCTCGGGGAGCAAATGAGCCAAATCGATCAGGAATGCCGTCTCCTTTGGTAATGAGGAGACACAGGCCTCCCTGTGGAGAGAAGAACCTGGACTGCACACAGGCTGGAAGGCAGCCTATTCACAATGAGATCCCTAGAGAAAAGATGGTGGCCCAAACAGCCACAAAGGGTTCTACCAGAGACCAATTACGGACATTGCAGTGTCAGGTAGAAAGTGGGTGAGCTGAAAAGGTTGCATCTTTAGACCTACAGTAACAAGTCAGTGGATTTGGGGGTTTATTATTTTACGACCAATGAAGTATTTGGTGTAGCTTTCGACCACTTAATATATCACAATTAAAATAACTATTTTTTTTTCGTTTGGTTTGGTCCTGTTTTTAGTTATGTGGCAGAGTATTAAAGCCCATGGAATAACAATAATAATAATAATAATAATAATAAGGTAATTGTCACAATTCAGACTTTGCAGATATCGCAAGTCTGTAACATTATAAACTTATAAACAATATATAAACAATATAAATTCTGACTTTTTTCTTGGAATTCAAAGATTACATCACACATTTGTAAGTTTAAATCTCATTTTTTGACTTTTTATCTCACAGTTCAGACTTCTCACAACAGAGCTTTTCTTTGCAGTTATTAACTTGAGTTTACTGCTCACAATTTGGACTGAATTCTGAGTTTTCATCTCATGGTTAGCATGAAAAAAAAGACAGAAACTATTAGATATAAACTCCACAGTGAGAATTCAAGAATCTGAATTGTGAGATATAAAGTTGCTTTCACCTTTTTTTATTCCGTGGCAAAAAGAAGCTTCCATAATTGTCACAAAGACTTAAGCTTAAGAAGGTTCCACTCGCTCTGCTCCACACCGGCAGAGAAATCAGCAGGCGATGACGGCTTTCATTTTTACACCCTCGCTATCGGACAGGCCTGAGGGCACTATGTTTTAATAACAAATCAATATCTGGAAGAAACTCCATCCTAACAGCAGCCAGAGCTGACAAACTACCAACAAAACCCAGTTTTCCTTTCAAACATTAATGTAACCTAACATGTAGCATAGGAAGAGGCAGCTGAGAATACAATCTGAAAGAATGGGTGCAGCAAAACAATGTTATTCCATGAAATGTGAATGGGAGATGTAATGATGTAGATAGCAGGAAATTATTTCTATGCATGGGAAGCTTTCCACTTGCAGATATAATATGAGTGTTTAATTGAAAAATTCAGCTCTCCCCACAAGTTCTGCTTTCTAATCGATAGTTTTGCCTCAGGCTGGCTTCACAGTTGCTAGAGAATGGGGAGGTGGTATGGGGGCAAAAGGGAAAGGAAATGTGCACACAATTAATTATAAATGGAGCTCTGCAGATTGAGCAAACTGCATGGGTCATAGAATTTGCAAGAACGCAGTTCAGCTGCCATTTCCCTCATAGACGGAAGCCCTCCATCTTGCGCCATGGGCTAATGAACGGCCTGATTGCTTTCCCTAATGAGAACCACACTCTGGGAAATAGGTTCCTGCATCAGAATGGAACAGTGATTCAAGAATTAAGAAAAAAAAATCTAATTTGTCACTGATACAAACTGCATCATTTTTCTGTGGTTTTTTTTTTTCTTCTTTTTTTTTTTTGTGTGTTTTTCTACAGCCATACTGTTTTAGATTTTAAAGGCCAATCTGGCGAATTCAAGTCACTTGTACAAATCTAAAATGCTCATAGGTATGCACAATATATCTGTTCCATTTAAAGTCACTGACCGATGTTAGACATTTTATAATTTAATGGACCAGCTGATATTTTGGATATTCTGCTGTGCATAAGCAACAAATAATCAACAAATATTGGTTTAAATTTTGTAGGATCGTGTGGCACCGAAGACTGGAGAAATGGTTGCTGAAAATGTAGCTTTTTATTAAAAGAGAACAGTTGTAATATTTAAAAGTTTTACTGTTTTTATGGTCAATACAGCCTTGGTGAACATAAGAGATGTCTTTCAAAAACTGGGTATAATTTCAATATCAATGCTCCGTTGTATCGACCAGAATTGTGATATATCAGTGAATGCCTACCCTCTCTCAGTATTGTTAACAGTTCATGAATTGGGACTCTACATTGGGAGGAGTGGATGGATTATAGTGCCTAAGGCCCAAATAATAAGACACAGACCTCATTGTCTTGGAAGTGATGGCAATATCAGGGCTTTTTCTCTGGAGAGAGACTTGCATGTTTGTTTGTTCTAGCAGAACAATTTACCAGGCTGGAGTCTCATGATTCCTGTTGTGTATTAATTGACCTGAGAACACAAAAATAACCACACCGTGTCTGCACTAGTTATTGTCAATTAAACGATTCTACATGACTGCATCTCATGGTTCAACCTTGCTTACAATTACAGATTATGTCAAGCAGATGACCACAACCCCTCCACTTACCCGGTGGTTGCTAACAAGCTGTATTTACTCTCTGGTTTTAATTAACATAGACATAGCATGCTTTAGACACTAACTCTGGGGAACAGCGGCATTTCATAGACAGATGAGGCATGAGCTGCTTTTCCCTGAGTGCTGTGCTTTACTCTGTAAGGATGCAGTAAAAGTCAAGTGGATATATGTAGCAAATGCTCTGACATATCTGGCCAGGCACAGCACATGCAAATGAGAGAGTGCAGGAAAATTGGATCGCAGAGCTTTGAAGGTTATCGTCGCGTGTCTGGCCACTGGCAGCTCTGTGGTAAATAAGCGTTGAGAAAAGACTGAGGGTCTAGTCTTAGCGAGTAGAAGGTGAATCACTTGAATCTAATGAAGAGATACTGTCAAAAACTCTCTTTGATTCAAATGCATTGCATCATCTGCAGAGGAAAGACTTTTTCAAGAATTTATTCCTTAGAAAAAAATCTATGAACAAGATTTTTGGTTCTTTTGACAATATTTTTAGCATTTTTATCAGTTGTTGTATTCATTACATAGAGTATGGGGCCCAAATGTGACACTTAATAATCATTTGAGGACATGATGAATCAAGTTAGAAACACAACTGTAAACATGTTTACTTTATATACAGCCAATATGTTAGGAATATAATATGCATGCTAATAAGCCACACAAAAGAAAAGTGCCACAAAATAATATACTGTAGATTACCAAAGTATGTTTTACAAGAAAACTGTATTTTAGTTTTTCTACCTCAAAATGTCATGCTTAATTCAGCTTAGGAAAAAAAAATCCTAACAATTTCTGAAGGAAGAATGGTTTCTACACTTTTTTCATGGTAGATAAATTGATGAAGAAATCAAGTGAGAAAACCAATAAATCAACTGAAAAACCGATAAATCAATCAAGCAATCAATTACCAATATGAATAAATGGAAATAGAAATATGCAGTTTGATCATCAAAAGAGTAAATTGATAAAAACTGAAAAATAAACACATTGAAAATATAAAATGCAATATACAATATCTACAGTTTCATAAATTATTAATTTTATTTATCAAATTGCAGATTTTTTATCTATTTATGCATGCTGATAACTGATTTTTTTGAAAATTGATTTATTGAAATTTTTATCAAAAAATTTACACTGTAAAAGCTGATTTTTCAAAGTTGCAATTGAAAATAATTATTAAAGCATGTGTTACAAACAAAAAAAGTAGAACATAACATTTAAGTTTTTGTTTAATGTGTTTGTAGAAAGTATTAGCAATTTCTGAGAGAAAATTGTTTCTACATGACATAATGACCTTATAATAGTTCAATATGTAAACATAATAAGTACCCAGCAGTGGTGATCATTAAAGCAGCTTAGTGACATTTCTTAGTATTTTAACTGCAGGCTGTTTATAAATGCTGTCCTGGTTGGCATATCACAGTTACAAATAACACCAGGCAGCTGGGTTCATCCCCTCGGTGTTGCCTGCCAGGCAGATAGGCAAAGCTAGATGTCCCCAGGGAGGAAAAGGAGATAAGAATTTTCTCTAGAGGAGAGGCATCAGAAGGCAGCACACAGCGGCCACAAGCACTGGCCTCAACACCTCTACATCTGCTTCCTCCGAGCAGCCCATATCACCACACAGCGTGAGTGGCAGCTCATACTGTAGCCCAAAAAACATTAGTAACAAATAAAAATGACTGAATGTCATTGCATAAGATACAAAATATGAAACCATGTCTAAACAAATGATGCGAGATCCGAGAATAACCTTGACTTTTCTGACTCACTCTTGAAATTGAAGGGATTGTGTCATTAATTACTCACCCTCATGTCATTCCAAACCTGTGAGACTTTCATTAATCTTTGGAACACAAATTCAAGGGGTCATATAATGCATTTTCAAGTTTTCCTTTCTCTTTGGAGTGTTACAAGCTGTTTGTACATAGATGAGATCCCTAAATTTGCAAAGACTAAAGTTTCAAACCCAAAAAGATATTCTTTATAAAAATGTAAGACTCGTCCACAACTTCCTAAAATGCCTCATTTAAACACTCCCCCACATGTCTACATCATTGTGTGTGATGGTTGCATAACACCACCCAAATGTTTACGCTAAAGAAAGAAGGTGTAACTTTGATTCTGACTGTTGTATTGTTGACGCCGCCATGTCGTGGAGACGCTGTGCTTCTTTGTGAAAGCGAAACTACTTTGTTTGGCCTTCCAAAAGAGAACACAACTAGAAATCAGTGGTTACGTTGTATTTACAACACTGGTCCAGAACAATTCAACCCAAATATTTATATTTTACAGAGGATTGTTTTCCTGAACCTGGGAGAGTAGCCTACATGCCAGTGTCCGGTAGGGCGCTTCTGACTCACAGCCTGTAAGTACGTTTACATATTTAAAGAATCTGACACTGATGGTTAAAATGCGAGTTTTGTGCAGTGTGGGGTTGGCATTTCTCTGATCACAAATGCAGGCATGCTTTTATGTTTACACAGTATGATATGCAATGTGTAAAAATAAAGTATAAGTCATTATAACATGTTATTTTCCCAAATAAATGGCACCTGGTTTTACATTTTATCTGAAGCAGTGATTCAAACATGAAGTGTGATTTAAATATCCAAATACTTTGAATTCACTGTAAATTAATGCTGCCTGAGTGCCTGTGAAGCACAGAGAGAGATAATGGAGAGAGAGAAAACAACGGCCTAAAGAAGAACCAGCCATTTTCAAACAGGGGATATATAGAAAAGGAAACATAAAATTCAAGAATGGTGGATTTATAGTTTGGACGGATGGCAAAACCTTTTAAATGCCTCTGGAAGATAAAAGACAATGGAGAAAAGAAGGTAATGATATCAGTCAGGAGCTCTGGCAGGTTGATATAAGATCAGGTGTCGGCTTTCTTTGGAGCCACGGCGCCATCAGAGGAACACATCTTCAGCCAGAATCACTTCCTGCCACGCTGCTCTGAACAGACAGTGACTGAGGGCTGTCTCTGAGACTCAGTACGTTTACATGGACAACCATTCTCTGATTTTAATACAATTAAGACAAAACTCGGATTAAGAATCCACCATGTAAACAGATGTAAAGATTTTTGTTTACCTTAATCTGTAAAATGCAGGGAATGTAATGTAACATAACTTGAACCTAACATTTTTTTAATGCAAATGTGATATGCTAATGACAAAGTTAGTTATAAATGATCTCATTGATGTTTAAACACATCCTCCACCTCCTCCTATACGCCTGTCACATCACACTGGCATCAACGCCCCAAGCCCAGTCCAAATTTCATAGAACGAGTGTCATGTTGAAATAACACGCTGTCCGTTTCCTTGACTAATTCATACTGTCTGTCAGCCCAGATCTGACACGTCTCTGTGGATTGGCCATGTGTTTATGCCACTGTTATTTAATGATTAACAGACCCTGTCTTTATTGTGATGGGGCACAAACTGGGCTTTGTTGTGCTGACAGGCTCACTTAACTCTCATTGAGTGATCACAGGCAAGTGTAACCGATGGTGAGTTTCACTGTGGGATGTGTGACTATCAATAGCCTACTATTTGCTCTTTATGCTGGGCTAAAGCTTGCTGAAGAAAGTATGTGAAAGCACCTGGATTTTGATCAACCTTATTTGTATTTACAAAATGCGTTCATGAGCAAATTTGCTTTATGTATTTCCCCAGCATTGAAATCAAGCACATATACTGTAAATGTTAGGAAACATGATTGCTGGCTGTATATCGATATCCATGGACCACTGGATCTTTGGTTAGTTGTAAGGAACATTACATTGAGTCCAACAACCTTTAGTTTAATCTGAATATAATTTTTTTTCTTATTACTTGCTTTTTCTCAGATTTCCTATTAAATCCAGTCATGCAGCAGGGATTTTTGCCACTCCGTTCAGCTGAGGGGGCACGTTCCGTTGGGAAAGTGACGTCATACTCTCTACACAGTGATGTTGATGGGTTGTATTGCATTTTTGTACTGTTTTTGAGCATTAATCCAAAATAAATAACTAAATAAAGGCTATGCCGATTAGCATTGCAATATAAATAAACATCATGCATATGAAAATACTTAAGATTACTTAAAAAAAAAAAAAAATGCAGATAACTATATACTGTACTAATCCTGTGCTGATTCTCATCATGTTCTATCATACAAAACATTTCTTTTTGCCTTTATTCAGCTACAGTAACATCTGGATGCCTTTGACCATATAAGGGAGTTCCTAGAAAGACATTTGTTTCATTACTCCTGTGAGTCAGGCTTGTGGACTTTCTGCAAGGGTGCCCTCTGGTGTCGATTATGAATGAATTAACACTCCACAATGGTGCTGGCGCTAGATTATTGCATGTCATATTATCGTGTAGTATATTACACAATATTGTGACACCCCTAAAACACCATAAGGATATTTCAGTATTTGAATATCATGATTATCATCAGTAGCAGAATATCATGACACCTCTAAGACTATAATGTTCTGTTTATTATACTGTAAGTGCATGCTGGAGTTTCACCGTCTGTAGCTTTACATTTTCAAGTTCTTTAAAGCCAGGTGGATTCTGATTGGCTGCAATCTGTTTGAATAAAGAAGCAAGCTTAACTACAACAGTTTTGGTGACCTTTGACTTTCATTGTATGGAAAAAGAGACATTTCTCCAAATCTTCTAAACGTAAATTATGGTAGAATTTTCATTTTTGGGTAAACGATCACTTTAATGTAATTATAATGATTTATCATATATTCTATAATCTTCTATAATACAGGCTACCTTTTTAGGCTACCTGACAAAACACTTCACAGTGTGTAGCCTATCTGTCATTATGGAAACAGCAAGTATTTCAAATCAGTCTCAAAGCAATCACCTGGAACTGATAAAGGTTAGTGGTCAGTAAAGGGTAAGGTTTTCGCAGACAGAACAGGCTGATGTGCACGTCATTTCTGTCTCCTGCCGTCATCCATTCAGCACTGTGGAGAAAAGTTCTCTCTGAATATTTTTTGTGTCTTACCCTGAAGGCAATAAATCAAAGTATCGACTTTGTGCATGTATAACTGTGTAGCAGCCTGTGTGTGTGTTGAGGTGTGGGAATAAGTGCTGATCTGTCACAGGAGCTCAATGACAAGAATGACTCTGTAGGAGTTAAAGGAAGGACACACTCCAAAAAAAAAACTTGCAGCAGAAGAGACAGGGTTTCTGTATCGGGCTCTCACACAAATCTCCTGACTAGCCTCTACAAATTCATGGAAGGGGAGCTGGAGGGGTTGTGAAAAAAGAGATGGAAAGACTTAATATCTCTCAGTGGACACACCATAGCCTTGTTCTGTTATTTCTCTCTATTCATCCATGGATTATTTTTGGAGCAAATTGCAAATTAAGTTAGAGCTTGTGCCAGAACTGCAGTCAACAGCATTGAAAATACCTTTTGATATTTAGGTGACCTCATCTCCCAATTGATTTACCTTGATGGCGGTAATTTATTGTTTGCTTTCATCTTCCAATGAAACTTCAAGTAGAAAAAAGAGAAAATATATGCAGAATATTAGAATTGAGATAAATGCTGAGCCATAGCATAGCAGTAAGTGCATATGTTTTTGTGGCCAATGCATGTTTAAACTGTGACATTCAGTTTTTACATAGTGATTTCCTTTTACTTTCTAATGAAACTGTCTGATGAAAGAGACAAAAAATAAATCATATAATTAAATCAATTATAACGAATGTGTAAATTCTGATGCTGAGTAATGACCATTCATAAGTTTAGTTTCCACAAAGAGAGTTTCATAAATGAGATGCATTGGGGAAAAAAAGAAAAAGAAGAAAGTCATTTTCTTTGACAAGGAATCACATTTCTAGCTGTTAAAAGTTAACATTTTGCAGAGGAAGTGTCTGTACATAAATTGCAGCAGCGCATAATACATCATATCATAGACATGATGAACGATTATCTATGCGTGAATCAGACTCATGTCTGACACAGGTTTCCATGCATCATTTATTTTTTATATTAATTATATATTAAATTAAAATTGATCTACATTAAAGTATTTTATGCTCACCAAGGCTGTATTTATTTGATCAGAAATATTACAATATTTAAAATACAATTTAAAATACTTTTATTGAATATTAATTATGTTGCTATCACAGATTAATTATGTATGCATGTAAATGTAAAATGTAATGTGTTTCTATGATGGCAAAGCTGAATTTTTAGCAGCCATTACTCCAGTCTTCAGTGTCACATGATCATTCATAAATCATTCTAATATAATGATTTGAGTATAGACACACACACACACAAACACACACACACACACACACACAGGTGTGCTGGTCATATAGTTAGAATATCATCAAAAAGTAGATTTATTTAATTAATTCTATTCAAAAAGTGAAATTTGTATATTTTATTCATTCATTACACACAGACTGATATATTTCAAATGTTTATTTCTATTAATTTTAAAGATTCTAACTGACAACGAAGGAAATCCCAAATTCAGTATTTCAGAAAATTAGAATTTTGTGAAAAGGTTCAATATTGAAGACATTTAACTCAAAACACCTGCAAAGGCCTTTAAATGGTCTCTCAGTCTAGTTCTGTAGGCTACACAATCATGGGAAAGACTGCTGACTTGACAGTTGTCCAAAAGACGACCACTGACACCTTGCACAAGGAGGGAAAGACACAAAAGGTCATTGCAAAAGAGGCTGGCTGTTCACAGAGCTCTGTGTCCAAGCACATTAATAGAGAGGCGAAGGGAAGGAAAAGATGTGGATTTCCTTTGGAAATCCACATCATTTTGCAGAGGACAAAAGAGTCTGGAGGAAGAGAAGAGAGGCACACAATACACATTGCTTGAGGTCCAGTGTAAAGTTTCCACAGTCAGTGATGGTTTGAGGTGCCATGTCATCTGCTGGTGTTGGTCCACTGTGTTTTCTGAGCTCCAAGGTCAACGCAGCCGTATACCAGGAAGTTTTAGAGCACTTCATGCTTCCTGCTGCTGACCAACTTTATGGAGATGTAGATTTCTAAAAATCCTTTCTTTGTATTGGTCTTAAGTAATTACATTTTCTGAGATTCTCAATTTGGGATTTTTCTTAGTTGTCAGTTATCATCATCAAAATTAAAAGAAATAAACTTTTGAAATAAATCAGTCTGTGTGTAATGAATGAATATGATATACAAGTTTCTCTTTTTGAATGGAATAAGTTAAATAAATAAACTTTTTGATGATATTCTAACTATATGACCAGCACCTGTATGTATATATATATATATATATATATATATATATATATATATATATATATATATATATATATATATATATATATATATATATATATATATATATATATATATATAGGCTGATTGACATTTTTTGTGGAAACTCTGCTTTTTAAATACGAAGTTCAAAAGAAATTAATTTACCAAAAATATTTTTTAATAGTATAAGAAATTTGTCACTTTTATTTAAATGCCTCATTGCTGAATAAAAGTATTAATTTATTTTTTACTTACTGACCCCAAACTTTTGTGTGTGGGCAGAGGCAAAACATAATGCTCACAGTAATTGTCTATTGTGGAACTTCTCTGACTTTGCCACATCAAATCTGTACTAATTTGCATAAAGTTAAATTCTTCTAAACTCTACTGCGTCCCTGAACAAGCCCACAGGTTTGCTGTCACTCACATGGTTATAAATACACTCTTGTTACAAAACAAGCAGCAAAATACCTTGCTGCAAATCGCTCAGTATAAACACCCTCTTAGAGTTACCGTAGGTCACTGATCAATATCCTTATTTCCATTCAAACAGTCACATAGGCCATTTTCTTAGTCTTGAGCCAATAATGGTACAAGCCTATAATGGGTTCATTAGATGAGACCAGCTCAAACAACCTCCTCTGTACAAGACAGTGAGCCCGACAGTGATCATCTCCACTGTCATAGAGCAATCTGTCACTTAGCTGGCTAGCGGTTAGCCTTTGCCCAATCCATCAGGAGTGTGTGCAGCTGGACTCTGAAAAACATGAGACTTGCTGCTCACAGGGTTGTTTATGTGGCGATGGATTCATCTGTCTTCTATCCGGCAACTGGCTTTTGTTAGACTTAAACTGTTTATGCTCCCATTGACATGTTGTGTTAGTCATATAAAATGTCTCGAAGGTTCTCAGAGAACTGAGGCCTTAAAAGGATTCGTGGCAAAGACATGAACTTATTAAACCCTACCATTTGATGAAATTATAATAAGCCCTAGATGTGTGGGGTGTCTGACTTTTACATATTCAAGTGTGGGGGTTCAATACAAATCAGTGGTATATCTGAAGCAATGGCACAGGATTTTGGGAAGGCGAAAGCTAAAGGTCAAAGAAATAGTTCACCCAAAAATTAAAACTCTGATCATTTACTCACTCATTGTCAATTTATTTCAGACTTGTAGCGGTCAAATAGCGCTTAATATCTATTGATGACATTAAAATATATGGAAGTTGGAAAATAATTCATTTTGTGTTGCAGATCAAAACAAATTGAGGAGACCATATCATTTCCGGGTGTATTGTTTGATCATCTTCGTGCTTTTAATCCAATAACTTCAGCTGTATATCAATCCAAAATATACAGGTTAACTGAGTTCAGAACAACAAATCAAAACTGTACGTCTTTTTGAATAAAAACAAATCTGATGAATTAGTTTTGATGCGATGTAGTCTGGTCTTGTATGTATTTGCTGCCCTCAAGTGGCCCACTTGTGTAGCGACCAAAAAAAACATAGTAATCTGCAAGTCAAAAACACACAGATTTCGTTAGATGTTTGGCATGACTTCATTTACAAATACTTTCCCACAATTCTTGAAATCTGAACCCGTTATTAGGCTCAGTCTGACTGAATTTGAGCCCTACTTACTCAAATGACAATGCTTTTGAAATTACTGTACAAAATTGCCAGTTGTTACTTGGCTGCCAGTTCTGTCAAAAAACGAGAGACATGAAATCACACCATGTGAAGGAGGTGGAGAGGAACAGAATCGGAATTTCCCCTGACTGGACATGATCAAGAGACAAAGCTGAGTCATATTTGCCTTGAGGGAGCGCTGAGCTCCTTCCTGTTCCTCGTTCCCCCATCTTACTGGAATCAACTCCCTTTATCAGTCCTGGGGGGGAGACCATCACTGCCCACTTCTGCAGGAATAATTTCTCTATTACATTATTATTTTAAGACACTTGCTAATTTGCAAATCTCAAAAAAGCCTGAACACTATCTTAAGAAGGACTTTCTGTCTCTTAATGAGGAAATGTATTTTGGTGTTGAATTCTTCAACTGCATGAATTATGTTTAAAGTCACATTTCTAAAGATGCACAACAAATCCTGTTAGAATAATTACAGAACAAGTAAATTTGACAATAGAAACCAGATTGTGACTTTATGTATCAGTAATCATGCTTTGTACACAATTACTGTATTAGGCTACAAATGTATTGTTTGTTACATGGATAAAAGACTTGCTGTCATTTTTTTATTTTTCCCTGTCAGTAACCATTTACTGACTGTGGCCACTTTGTTTAACAGGAAAGTGTGAAAATGATGACATGCATACTGACATGCAGGCAAAGTTTTGCAAGAATTAAAACTCATAAGAAATAACTACTACTCAAAGTAAAAACAATAAATAGTCAAATAACACTGAAATGAAAAAAGCCAAAATGATTGGAAATAAAGAAGGAAGATACAAAGCTGCAATTGCAAGATGTAAAGTCACAAAGCCAGATTTAAAGTCATATTACAACAAACTGTACATGCTCAAATTGTGAGATTTAAAGTTATATTGGGAGAAATAAAATTACAATGAGCAAAACAAAAATAAAGTTTCAGTTATGACTTTGCTTAGGAAGCAGGTACAGACTTCCACATTAAGATGGATCAGGATCTGGTATCACTATAAAAATAATGTGAATCTTCTTCGGTGTTCTAATGGTTTAACCAAAATTAATTTGACTGCACTAAAGGTACCAATAATCTTGTTGTTAGAATGAGTACATAAACTGGTTTACATTTAAAATATATTTATACTTTTTGAGTCAGGTTTATAATAAGCTGCTTTATTTGAGGATTTGTGCATATAAAAAATATATATGAATTATTAAGTACAAATTTTTTTAAAATGTACAGTATTTTTTTTAACCTGAGCAATGGATCCAAACATAATCTTCACATTACTATATTTATAGATTGCTAATGTTTTTCAACATAATTCTAGCATTTAGTCAGTGCATACTCAGGGATTGTTGGTATCCATGATACTGAAGGTAACCCAGCTGCCAAGCCAAAGACGGGTTAGCAGAGTCTGCATAAGTGTCCAAATGATTCTGATGGCAGGTGACCCTCGTCCCATGTTGATATCCAGCTCCTCCACTGTAGTAATCACTGCTTTGGTCCTCCCAGTGGTGACTGTAGCATCCATGGCTCACGTGTACCTGACTGTTGGTTGCGCAGTGGCCGTAGTGAGAAGATGGTACAGAGTTCGATATGTCCTGGTACAAAATCCCAGGTATCTCTGGAGAAACTGTGAGAGGCTCTGGATGATGGGGAGTGTAGTTTTCCATCGGTTCCTGGAAAGTTCCTGTCTTCTTGGGCAGAGAAGGGTTGTCTTCTGGCTGTCTGTAACACTCTGTATGGATACACGGAGGCACATGTGCTTCGGTGTCTGAATGTGTCCGCAGATATAAAGACAGTGTTGAAATGTGGTGGATGGCACGGCGGAGAGTGGCGATCTTGGATAAACGCTTTCCGCTAAGGTCATGTTTGAGGACAGTGCGCAAGGCGTTAAAGGCCTGGTTGTAGTCCAGTATGCGCTTCCTCTCTCGGATGTTGGCGGCGACTCTCCGTGCTTTGGACCGCTTAGGCCGAGTACGCCTCTTAGTCGTTTTGATTCCCTCTGTGTCACTGGGGCTGGATGACACTGAGCGCTCTGAACGAATCTTTGCAGGGCTTTCGCTGCTAAAGTCGTCATCCTCACCCAAAGGACAATCCTCCAACTCATCCTCTGAAACTTCAGATTCTGTACTGGTGCTGCCCAGACTCATTGTTGTCGACTTTTTGTCCTCTGCGAAATGCAAATCTTAGCTTTGGTTTGAGAGATGATAATTCTTGTGACCTGTGTGAACTAGAAACAGTTTGCTTTGCAAATCAACCGCATGTTGGAATCCACTCCTCACCATTTAGATCAGATCTGTCAGTCTCGGAGCAGACGAGAGGGGTTTTTAAAGGCAATCTGTGGATGTGTCACGTGAGCCAGCTGCCTATAAGCAAAGGTGTATTCTGTGTTTACAAGTGCCCTCCAGGCAAGTGTAGACATCAGTCAACAGGCTTTGACACACCTCCTAAACACACAGGATCTGATCTTTCCAACTAAGCCATGCTGAAAATGAGGAATGGCATTTGCAAAGCTAACAGATGCATGTAACTCCTCGGTGTGTATGTTTGGTTTTGACAGTTATTTATTGATATTGCAGATGCGTCCTTCTCATAAATATTATGGAATCATGGGTCATTCATATTTGTATTTAGCAAAAACAGCTCTGGGGATACACTCTGGGGATACACAATGAAAATGAAAAAAATTACATGAGGGTAAGCAAGCTACAATTTGTATCAAGCTACAATTTGTATTTTCGGGTGAACTACTCTTTTAAGCAAAAAAGAGTTCTAAAAGAAACGGATTAGAATTCTTCGAGATTGATTGTCCTGGGTGTTGAGAGAAAAATGGGAGCATTCATGACAAATTACAGCTTTATCAGATAAGCCTCTTTTACCCAATATTTGCCTTTACACCTTTTCTCTGCCAGGGGGACAGAAAAACACTTATCATATGACACATAAACACCATATTTCTGCATTGGTCACAATTAGCTGTTGTGTATTAAGCGATGACTGCCTTCCTGGGCTTGCAGCGAGGGACAGTGTATTTGGTTGTCTGCAAAGTCATAAAATCTAATGTTGCTTCCTACAGGGCAAGAACAGACAGTAGCCACCTCACTTCAAAGCTGGGGAAAGGAACACAGATATTTTACAATTATTACCTGCGAGATGACTGGGAGTTAAGGGCTTCGGTTGCCTTTTTATTCTCACTCACAAACAGCTTGTGTATCCTCTGCTTGAACTCAGATGGTGGTTTGTAATCCAAAATTGTATTTTGTACTGAAAGTGGACAATAGTCTGAAATTTTAACTAGCTGACCTCCTTCTATTATTTAGTATTTGGTGTAAAAAATGTATTTCTAACAATGTGGTCTCAAACCTGACTTTATTTATTGCAAGAGAAACATCTTCAGCTCAGTGCTTTTAAACTTGTCTCTATTACTGAAAGGGTCAAGATAAACTAACGTATTGCCTCAGGACAAAGTGTTTACATCAGACACAACACCAAATTGTTTACTATAAATAAAAAATGTCTGGCCAAAGACTTTTTGTTGTTATTGTTGTTGTTGTTTTATGTAGTGTAAATAAAATCATTAAAATCATGTGAATTTGATGTAAAAAAAAATATGAGATGGGAAGCATCGTCTCATATCTCTTCAAATTTTACAAGTCAAGATTAAATATTTAGCCAAAATTATAAAAAAAAATAAAGAAAGAAATAACTACAAAAGCATATGCTTCAAAAAGGACTTTGGCAAATGTTTTGGCCTGACTTTTGGTAGTCTGAGAACATTCAGCTAATAAATGTATGCATTGCATGCCAACATTTTCTAACTTCTTGTACTGTCTGGGCTAACATTAAGTAAAAATATAAATATCAATTTTTTAAAACACATGTAAAATGAATAAAATGAAAAATAATTTACTGTCCTTTTGGCAGGGAAAGAACAAAAATCTGAACTATTCTTTTGCTTCCTTGAAATTTTGAAGAATGCTGGTAACCAAACAGTTAGTGTTACACAGTTATAATGGAAGTCAGTGAGAACAGAAACTGTTTTCAGAATAGCCCCATTTATGTTTTGCAGAAGAAAAAAGTCATGCAGGTTTGATATAAGGGTAATTGATGACAGAATTGTCATTTTTTGACTGGACAATCACTTTAACTAAATTCTTAATCAACTGAGGAAGCCACTATAGACAGACCTGGTGTCAGGTCAAAATGTCAGGCAAAAGTGTTCCATCTTTCTTGGCTGAACCTATTTTACAATTGTCA